>NC_091197.1:3405726-3523226 GCF_040958095.1 Procambarus clarkii | reverse complement strand
TGGAGGCTGGTGGCTGGTGGCTGGTGGCTTGAGGCTGGTGGCTGGAGGCTGGAGGCTGGTGGCTGGAGGCTGGAGGCTGGTGGCTGGAGGCTGGTGGCTGGTGGCTGGAGGCTGGTGGCTGGAGGCTGGAGGCTGGTGGCTGGAGGCTGGAGGCTGGTGGCTGGAGGCTGGTGGCTGGTGGCTGGAGGCTGGTGGCTGGTGGCTGGAGGCTGGTGGCTGGAGGCTGGAGGCTGGTGGCTGGAGGCTGGAGGCTGGTGGCTGGAGGCTGGAGGCTGGTGGCTGGAGGCTGGTGGCTGGTGGCTGGAGGCTGGTGGCTGGAGGCTGGAGGCTGGTGGCTGGAGGCTGGAGGCTGGTGGCTGGAGGCTGGTGGCTGGTGGCTGGAGGCTGGTGGCTGGTGGCTGGAGGCTGGTGGCTGGAGGCTGGAGGCTGGTGGCTGGAGGCTGGAGGCTGGTGGCTGGAGGCTGGAGGCTGGTGGCTGGAGGCTGGTGGCTGGTGGCTGGAGGCTGGTGGCTGGAGGCTGGAGGCTGGTGGCTGGAGGCTGGAGGCTGGTGGCTGGAGGCTGGAGGCTGGTGGCTGGAGGCTGGTGGCTGGTGGCTGGAGGCTGGTGGCTGGTGGCTGGAGGCTGGAGACTGGTGGCTGGAGGCTGGAGGCTGGTGGCTGGAGGCTGGTGGCTGGAGGCTGGAGGCTGGTGGCTGGAGGCTGGTGGCTGGTGGCTGGAGGCTGGTGGCTGGAGGCTGGAGGCTGGTGGCTGGTGGCTGGTGGCTGGAGGCTGGTGGCTGGAGGCTGGTGGCTGGTGGCTGGTGGCTGGTGGCTTGAGGCTGGTGGCTGGTGGCTGGAGGCTGGTGGCTGGAGGCTGGAGGCTGGTGGCTGGAGGCTGGTGGCTGGTGGCTGGTGGCTGGTGGCTGGAGGCTGGAGGCTGGTGGCTGGAGGCTGGAGGCTGGTGGCTGGAGGCTGGTGGCTGGTGGCTTGAGGCTGGTGGCTGGTGGCTGGAGGCTGGTGGCTGGTGGCTGGAGGCTGGTGGCTGGAGGCTGGTGGCTGGTGGCTGGAGGCTGGTGGCTGGAGGCTGGTGGCTGGAGGCTGGAGGCTGGTGGCTGGAGGCTGGTGGCTGGTGGCTGGTGGCTGGAGGCTGGAGGCTGGTGGCTGGAGGCTGGTGGCTGGTGGCTGGAGGCTGGTGGCAGGAGGCTGGAGGCTGGTGGCTGGTAGCTAGAGGCTGGTGGCTGGTGGCTGGTGGCTGGTGGCTGGAGGCTGGTGGCTGGTGGCTGGAGGCTGGTGGCTGGTGGCTGGAGGCTGGTGGCTGGAGGCTGGAGGCTGGTGGCTGGTGGCTGGTGGCTGGAGGCTGGTGGCTGGAGGCTGGTGGCTGGAGGCTGGTGGCTGGTGGCTGGTGGCTGGAGGCTGGTGGCTGGAGGCTGGAGGCTGGTGGCTGGAGGCTGGTGGCTGGTGGCTGGAGGCTGGTGGCTGGTGGCTGGAGGCTGGAGGCTGGAGGCTGGTGGCTGGAGGCTGGTGGCTGGAGGCTGGTGGCTGGAGGCTGGTGGCTGGAGGCTGGTGGCTGGTGGCTGGAGGCTGGTGGCTGGTGGCTGGTGGCTGGAGGCTGGTGGCTGGTGGCTGGAGGCTGGTGGCTGGTGGCTGGAGGCTGGAGGCTGGTGGCTGGAGGCTGGTGGCTGGTGGCTGGTGGCTGGAGGCTGGTGGCTGGTGGCTGGAGGCTGGTGGCTGGTGGCTGGTGGCTGGAGGCTGGTGGCTGGTGGCTGGAGGCTGGAGGCTGGTGGCTGGTGGCTGGAGGCTGGTGGCTGGAGGCTGGAGGCTGGTGGCTGGAGGCTGGAGGCTGGTGGCTGGAGGCTGGTGGCTGGTGGCTGGAGGCTGGTGGCTGGTGGCTGGAGGCTGGAGGCTGGAGGCTGGTGGCTGGTGGCTGGAGGCTGGTGGCTGGAGGCTGGTGGCTGGAGGCTGGTGGCTGGAGGCTGGTGGCTGGTGGCTGGTGGCTGGAGGCTGGTGGCTGGTGGCTGGAGGCTGGTGGCTGGAGGCTGGAGGCTGGTGGCTGGAGGCTGGTGGCTGGTGGCTGGTGGCTGGAGGCTGGTGGCTGGTGGCTGGAGGCTGGTGGCTGGTGGCTGGTGGCTGGAGGCTGGTGGCTGGTGGCTGGAGGCTGGAGGCTGGTGGCTGGTGGCTGGAGGCTGGTGGCTGGAGGCTGGAGGCTGGAGGCTGGAGGCTGGTGGCTGGTGGCTGGAGGCTGGTGGCTGGTGGCTGGAGGCTGGTGGCTGGAGGCTGGTGGCTGGTGGCTGGAGGCTGGAGGCTGGAGGCTGGTGGCTGGAGGCTGGTGGCTGGAGGCTGGTGGCTGGAGGCTGGTGGCTGGAGGCTGGTGGCTGGTGGCTGGAGGCTGGTGGCTGGTGGCTGGTGGCTGGAGGCTGGTGGCTGGTGGCTGGAGGCTGGTGGCTGGTGGCTGGAGGCTGGAGGCTGGTGGCTGGAGGCTGGTGGCTGGAGGCTGGTGGCTGGTGGCTGGAGGCTGGTGGCTGGTGGCTGGTGGCTGGAGGCTGGTGGCTGGTGGCTGGAGGCTGGAGGCTGGTGGCTGGTGGCTGGAGGCTGGTGGCTGGAGGCTGGAGGCTGGAGGCTGGAGGCTGGTGGCTGGTGGCTGGAGGCTGGTGGCTGGTGGCTGGAGGCTGGAGGCTGGTGGCTGGTGGCTGGAGGCTGGAGGCTGGTGGCTGGTGGCTGGTGGTGGATAACAACCATACAATTATAATTTAGTCTCTAAGCTTCCATTCTAACACTAGCAGTTCGGCGCCTCACCCAATATCTCAAAAAAAAAGTTTTTTTAACGGAATCGACCAATAAACAAAATGACACTAATTAGTAAATATTAAACCACCGTAATATTAACTTATTCCATGCATTTGCCTCGATTGGTTAGGTGGGGTGATTGGGTACGCACGTTGGTGATTAGGCAAAACAGTGGCATAATTTACGGAGTGGCGAATCGTGAGAACGGTCTCTCTCTATATAATTGTAAACTCCTCAGCCACACTGAAAATTATCCAAATTTTATTAAGCTTATCTTATTGCATTTTAGGCCCATTGCGATGCATTTCTCAAAGTTATCATTGTTAACATTTTGACTTCACTGGAAGCATAAAATTTTTACTTCACTGGAAGCATAACGTTTTGACTTTGCAAGATCCTCTCATAATTACTGCGGTTCAGTTCGGACCTTGGCAACGCTGCCCTCACACCCGTCTCGTGCTCCCACGCAAATATTCAGGGTTGCCAATCCTCTGTAAAAACATTCCTTTCAACACTACATTTAGGATATTAGGTGTGTGTGTGTGTGTGTGTGTGTGTGTGTGTGTTTGGGTGTGTGTGTGTGTGTGTGTGTGTGTGTGTGTGTGTGTGTGTGTGGGTGTGTGTGTGTGTGTGTGTGTGTGTGTGTGTGTGTGTGTGTACTCACCTAGTTGTGTTTGCGGGGGTTGAGCTCTGGCTCTTTGGTCCCGCCTCTCAACCGTCAATCAACAGGTGTACAGATTCCTGAGCCTATCGGGCTCTGTCATATCTACACTTGAAACTGTGTATGGAGTCAGCCTCCACCACATCACCCCCTAATGCATTCCATTTGTCAACCACTCTGACACTAAAAAAGTTCTTTCTAATATCTCTGTGGCTCATTTGGGCACTCAGTTTCCACCTGTGTCCCCTTGTGCGTGTTCCCCTTGTGTTAAATAGACTGTCTTTATCTACCCTATCAATCCCCTTCAGAATCTTGAATGTGGTGATCATGTCCCCCCTAACTCTTCTGTCTTCCAGCGAAGTGAGGTTTAATTCCCGTAGTCTCTCCTCGTAGCTCATACCTCTCAGCTCGGGTACTAGTCTGGTGGCAAACCTTTGAACCTTTTCCAGTTTAGTCTTATCCTTGACTAGATATGGACTCCATGCTGGGGCTGCATACTCCAGGATTGGCCTGACATATGTGGTATACAAAGTTCTGAATGATTCTTTACACAAGTTTCTGAATGCCGTTCGTATGTTGGCCAGCCTGGCATATGCCGCTGATGTTATCCGCTTGATATGTGCTGCAGGAGACAGGTCTGGCGTGATATCAACCCCCAAGTCTTTTTCCTTCTCTGACTCCTGAAGAATTTCCTCTCCCAGATGATACCTTGTATCTGGCCTCCTGCTCCCTACACCTATCTTCATTACATTACATTTGGCTGGGTTAAACTCTAACAACCATTTGTTCGACCATTCCTTCAGCTTGTCTAGGTCTTCTTGAAGCCTCAAACAGTCCTCTTCTGTTTTAATCCTTCTCATAATTTTAGCATCGTCCGCAAACATTGAGAGAAATGAATCGATACCCTCCGGGAGATCATTTACATATATCAGAAACTAGATAGGACCGAGTACAGAGCCCTGTGGGACTCCACTGGTGACTTCACGCCAATCAGAGGTCTCACCCCTCACCATAACTCTCTGCTTCCTATTGCTTAGGTACTCCCTTATCCACTGGAGCGCCCTACCAGTTACTCCTGCCTGTTTCTCCAGCTTATGCATCAACCTTTTATGGGGTACTGTGTCAAAGGCTTTCCGACAGTCCAAAAAAATGCAGTCCGCCCATCCTTCTCTTTCTTGCTTAATCTTTGTCACCTGATCATAGAATTCTATCAAGCCTGTGAGACAAGATTTACCCTCCCTGAACCCATGTTGATGGGTTGTCACGAAGTCTCTTCTCTCCAGATGTGTTACTAGGTTTTTTCTCACAATCTTCTCCATCACCTTGCATGGTATACAAGTTAAGGACACTGGCCTGTTGTTCAGTGCCTCTTGTCTGTCACCCTTTTTAAATATTGGTACTACATTAGCAGTCTTCCATACTTCTGGTAGGTCTCCCGTTTCCAGTGACCTACTATACACTATGGAGAGTGGCAAGCAAAGTGCTCCTGCACACTCTTTCAATACCCATGGTGAGATTCCATCCGGCCCAACAGCTTTTCTCACATCCAGCTCCAATAGGTGCTTCTTGACCTCATCTCTTGTAATTTCGAACCTTTCCAAGGTCACCTGGTTTGTTGCCACCTCTCCTAGCGCCGTGACTTCTCCCTGTTCTATTGTAAAGACCTCCTGGAACCTTTTGTTGAGTTTTTCACACCCCTCTTTGTCATTCTCTGTGTACCTGTCCTCGCCCACCCTAAGTTTCATCACCTGTTCCTTCACTGTTGACTTCCTCCTGATGTGACTGTGTAGTAGCTTTGGTTCGGTCTTGGTTTTATTAGCTATATCATTTTCATACCTTTTCTCAGCTGCTCTTCTCACACTGACATACTCGTTCCTGGTTCTCTGGTATCTCTCTCTACTTTCTGGTGTTCTGTTATTACGGAAGTTCCTCCATGCCCTTTTGTTCAGCTCCTTTGCTTTCATACATTCCCTATTAAACCACGGATTCTTCCTTTGCTTCTCTGTTTTTTCCTGTCGGGCTGGGATAAACCTGCTTACAGCCTCCTGACATTTTTGGGTGACATAGTTCATCATGTCTTGTACGGACTTGGTTCCGAGTTCTGTGTCCCAATGTATATCCCATAAGAATTTATTCATCTCCTCATAGTTTCCCTATGTGTGTGTGTGTGTGTGTGTGTGTGTGTGTGTGTGTGTGTGTGTGTGTGTGTGTGTGTGTGTGTATGTGTGTGTGAGTGTGTGTGTGCGTGTGTGTGTGCTTGTTTGCTTCATCAGCACTACGACCACCACTGCAACACAGTATTGTGTCTGCCTTACTGCTCTCCCCTCAACATTGTCCAAACTTTGCACTGAAATACTGAAATACTCCTTTCTCCTCTTAAAGCCGATATATATATATATATATATATATATATATATATATATATATATATATATATATATATATATATATATATATATATATATATATATATATATATATATTGTGACGATAATCTCCTTCAAGAGATTGAGCCTGCTCTTCCCTCCAAAAATACGTCGCTACAAATATATAAAACTACTATGGAAGAAATATCCAACATCGACAACAACATCTCCAAGGTTTGCCAGAGAGCAAAACGTATGCAGCCAGGAACACCTGCTCCACCTCAAACCGCCAAACTACCTGTCTTGTCGCCTGCTCATCGCTGATTGGCTGCTGGGTCCAGCTGCAACTGCACTCCACCCACCATACTACTTGATGTCTGGGGCCGCCACGACCTCAGTCTTCAGAATATCCCGTGCTTTCGACAAGTTAACACGTCTCGTTGGTAGACTAAGCCCCAGGCTTACGTGTACTAAGAGAAGTGATAGCTTGAAGCCAATATTCCGACACCTATTTACTTTGTTTGCCATAAACTTGTTATTTGCTCACTTGTCTTAACGTAACTTTTCATTTTGCCATTTGATTATTCTTATTACTTTGATTGATTTTATTATACGAATTTGTATGTCCATTTTATTCATGTTTTAATTTCTTTAACGTAATTAAAATTTCATTGTTAAAATTTACTTGTGTTTTGTGTGTCTTCTCCTTACCTTACCACAGACGAAGTTCCAGATTTTCTATTTTTTTTTTTGTTTCTATGTGACGAGGCCATACCCCTAGCTTTGAACAGCCGAACACCAACGCGTTACCGTCACAATATATATATATATATATATATATATATATATATATATATATATATATATATATATATATATATATATATATATCATTGACTATGACCGCATATTCAGTATTTACTATCTTCTGATTTAGGGCTTCTATCCCTCTAACTATTTTTTTAGCATCAGGGCTTAGCTGAAAGAGGAGTTCTCCAAAACTCATTTTCGTAATTTCAAGGTGAAGAAAAAAGTGAATTACTATAGAATGTATTACACTTATTTATACAATTTGCACAACGTTTTGAACCTCCATGGTTCATTCTCAAGTGAAAAGAATTTGCAGAACTGGTTGATTTATACCCGCACTGGGTCAGGTGATAAGACAATAAAGGTAAAAACATGGGGGATACGTAAGGGATAAATGGGGGATGAAGCACATAAGAACATAAGAATAAACATAACTGCGGGAGGCCTACTGGCCCATACGAGGCAGCTCCTATCGACATACAAAGATTAATCAGGTGTAATTGGCCTGTTATGTTGGACATTGTCTTCTGTGTTGGCATCGTTATGTTCTGGTTTTGTCCTTACTCTCATGGTGGGTAGAGTAAATAGTTCCGTGATTTTGGTGTTCATGGTAGGTTGTTCTATTCTTATGTGAATAGAACAACCACACATAAGAATAGAACAACCTACCATGAACACCCAAATCACGGCACTATTTACTCTACCCACCATGCGAGTAAGGACAAGACAAGAGAGAGAGAGATTGTCAGAGTGCGTCTGGTCGTTCTAGAGTAGAGAGCTGCTTGTCATGTCATCTCTCTATTAGCTATTTGCATAAGCTCCCCAAGGCCTCTTTCTTTTTTCCAGAATTCCATACTTGCACCCTTGAATATTTATAACAAGACTGCACCTAATCCTCCATCTCCTCATTATCAAGATCCTCTATAACCCTCTGTTACGCTCTACTGGAACACCAACTTCCAGGAGGTTAGCAAGAAATCTTGGAAAATATATAATTTCTCTATGGAGAGCGCCAGTATATTTAGAAAGACATTGGATGGTTTCCAGGACAGAAGCAAGACACCAAGTCTAGCAGATTACTTAACAGGGAGAAAACACGAATTCTGGGATGACTGTAAGGTAGGATGATTAATGAATGGTTCCAGGAGGGAGATATCTCTTAACCCATGGCAGAACGACTGACTGGGACAGTAATAGATGGTCAGAAAGAGAAAAGAGCACAACAACCACAACATCACAGCCCCTGGCCACAACACAGCCCCATGGCAACAACACAGCCCCAGGCAACAACACAGCCCCTGGCAACAACAGCAAAAACACAGCCCCTGGCAACAACAACAACAACACAGCCCCTGGCAACAACAACAACACAGCCCCTGACAACAACAACAACACAGCCCCTGACAACAACAACAACACAGCCCCTGGCCACAACAACACAGCCCATGACAACAACAACAACACAGCCCCTGGCAACAACAACAACACAGCCCCTGGCAACAACAACAACACAGCCCCTGGCAACAACAACAACACAGCCCCTGACAACATCAACACAGCCCCTGACAACAACAACACAGCCCCTGCCAGGCCGAAGAGTGTAAACAGAGTGTGACTGGCTGGCCAAAGTTTGGATTGACTGGGCCATGGAAACTTGGGGAAAACTTTCGGGATCAGTCTTGGGTCGATCAGGTGTGAGGGTAAAACACCCTCACACACTCACACTCACACTCACAAGCGTGAGTGAAGCCCTTTTCACCTTATACCCTTTTCCACTCGTTGCAATTACCCCCTTTTCTATAACGACGAAATGTCTACATTATAATTTATTTTTGTCTCATCTTTGGCTTCCTCTCAACATTATTCACTTCTCTCTCCATCTACGACTTTCTTCCCATCCTTGACTTCATCATTTCTCCCATCATTTGCTTCTTCCCACCTTTGGATTCATCTTCCTCTCTGTTCATACCAGTACAACACAACTGCACTGATTTACCCGTTTTATTAATTTATTTCTTACTATGTTTGGCTTCTCGGCATACTTGGATGCTTCTCCTAGACACCATTGACTTCCTGCCTTTCCAGAATTGGTTTTTTCTTTGGCTTCAATGGTGTTGGCTCCTTTAGGGGTCCCGCTACTGACTTCTTCAGAACGCCCTTAAGCCCCTTAGCGCGGTGTTTTTCAATGGTGTAAATATATCACTTCAACTTGCAGTACTGTGTCATATAATTCGTACAGCTTCAAAACTGGTTATATAATTCGTACAGCTTCAAAACTGGTTATATAATTCTTACAGCTTCAAAACTGGTTATATTATTCGTACAGCTTCAAAACTGGTTATATAATTCGTACAGCTTCAAAACTGGTTATATAATTCGAACAGCTTCAAAACAGGTTATATAATTCGTACAGCTTCAAAACTCGTTATATAATTCGTACAGCTTCATCTCCTAATCAGAAGGGTTTTCTTCACTGTTGACTAATTTGGTTTGAGTTTTTCACGTGTCCTGCCTTCCTGACGTGTATATATACGATTATATATACACGTATATATAATCGTATATATATAGCTATATATACGATTATATTTATTCTTGCATTTCATATTCCAACAGCTAATTTAAGAAATAGGATATTCTAAAGTTTGAATTTCATTACAACTAAGAAGTAGCCGCAGTAATAGATTAGCACATATATATGCTAAGGAATTTTTGTAATGATTATTGTAATGGGCGGCTCTCACTTTGAGCACCGTGTTCATGAAGCAGCGCTCAAGCCGGCCTCTGCTGAGTTCAGAGAAGTGAACTTCCTGTGTTGTGAACAGATGTTTGATTTAAAGTTGCACGAATGTCACAACTTAGATGAGGTAATCCTGAAAGTTGCACGAACGTCACAACTTAGATGAGGTAATCCTGAAAGTTGCACGAACGTCACAACTTAGATGAGGTAATCCTGAACGTTGCACGAACATTTCAACTGAGATAATTAATCCTGAAAGTTGCACGAAACTCACAACTAAGATGAGGTAATCCTGAATGTTGCACGAACGTTTCAACTGAGATGATTAATCCTGAAAGTTGCACGAACGTCACAACTTAGATGAATAATCCTGAAATTTGTACGAACGTCACAACTTAGATGAGGTAATCCTGAAAGTTGCACGAACGTCACAACTGGTCCAGTAATGGAAGGTTTGTCGGCCTTCAGATGTGCAGATTAAGTCCTTTTTCTTGATCTGTCACAACATAGAAAATAGTAACCAAACCAGAAACGTACAAACCCAAACCACCCACCTAACATAACCTACCGATGCATAGATAACGTGATTTATTTGTAAATCGCTAACTTTCAGTACGTGTTGTAGTTTGAACATTGCGTGGGACTTAACGTACAAAATAAGATGCACTAGTCGAGAATATATAGGTCGTAAGGTAACTGTTTATGCAGGCATAAGTAGGCAGTGCTCGACGGGTCTCGACGGAGACTCACGATAGTTAAGAAGTAGTTAAGAGGCTTAATTGTTTTTTTTTCTGGGGAATTGTAGTTAGTGATCACATTACCGACGAATGAGCATACAGATGGCATAAAACAACATGAAACAATATATGAGCTGGAGAGCTTTAGAGTCAGGAAACGTCTGGATTAAAATACTGGTTTGGGAACAGGGTTACTGATACATGGAACAAATTACCAGTAACATAATAGATGTCGGGAACGATGGATTGTTTCAAGCGCAGGTTAAATATATACATGGATAAGGCTGAATATATATTTAACTGGATATAAAGAGGGGCTGTCCTGTGTGGGGCCAAAACAGGCCGTCTGCAGTTTTATTTACGTCCATGTTCTTCATGTGTTATTATGAGTTAGAATGACCTGATACATGTCCGTCACACGTGTGTGTGTGTGTGTGTGTGTGTGTGTGTGTGTGTGTGTGTGTGTGTGTGTGTGTGTGTGTGTGTGTGTGTGTGTGTGTGTGTGTGCACGCTTTGGCGTGTGAGGCCGAAGTTCTATCGACCGAGCTATTGAGTAGTCTTAATAAGGAAAGTTTCTCAACCTTAGTAGTCTGGTGTTCACAAACCAGTCCTGCAACAGCTTAAAATTCCTCGCTATTTCAAGAGAAGTCAACATGCTCTTCCTACTTCATACAACCTTTTCTTTCTCTCTCTCTCTCTCTCTCTCTCTCTCTCTCTCTCTCTCTCTCTCTCTCTCTCTCTTACTCCACATCTCGCTGTAACTCTCAAGATGTTGCTATCGCTAACAGAGGAGCCCGTCCTCTCGAGTTATTATGTCACAAAATGATGAACTAAATTGCCCGTACCTAACCTAACCTAACCAAGGACTCATGAATAACAATAAAAAAATGTTACATCAAAATATGATGTATTATTTGAGGGAACTGGTTATCTATGGGTAACATTTTCTGGCTAGGACTATGGTGATTTACAGGCGATAAATGTACAGTCTAATTTGTGTCCCAATTTTTAAGAGAGAAAGGCACTACGGGCTCACCACAGCCCGTGCTACTTGGAACTTTGTTCCAGGTAGCAAATCTTTAACAACAACAACAACCCAATTTTAAAACCATTTGCTAAGTAAAATTAACATTTAACTTTAAAAATAACGTAAAAACTTTTTTTTTTCGTTTCTATAATATAATAACGTTTTTACGTTATTATAATGTAAAAATAACGTTTTACATTATTCAAGTTCAAGTATGTTTATTGAGACAATAAAATACGTCTAAACAGGATAGAGTGACTTAGGTTATTTCTACCCTCCTCCACCTCAGGTCCCTCAAGGGGCTCACAAGCCCAGTGAGTACAAAACTACGAATCACAGTACAAACATCTTATTTAACTCACGCATTAAAAGAGTCAACACAGCATTTAAGTGTAACACTCCTGGAACAAAGTGCTTGTAACTCCTAAGTACTCACTTGTACTCACTAAGTACTCGCATGTAACTCCTAAGCACTCACTTGTACTCACTAAGTACTCGCTTGTAACTCCTAAGTATTCACTCAATCATTCCATTATTCACACATCCAAACACTTTAATGTGGTACACTATTGATGTCCTTATTCATATAGTTATCAATTATTAACATGTAAAGAGAACGTTTTGACATTATTTTAATTATTCATAATACTGATGGCATTATAAAGTAAATAAAACGTTTTTACGTTATTATGAGTGAAAATAATATTATTGTGGTGGCACTGTGGGAAGCAGGTGTGGCCAGCAATAAAGGTTCCCTTGGTGGTGCTTCCCTGCAAGTCTCTATAGTGTCAACACAAGCGTCCAGGAGACAAAAGAATGGCGTCTGGTTGCTGGAGAGAGCCGGGGGCCGCGGCTGAAGCAATATGAGTCTCTGCTTCTGGAAAAGCCAGTAGGGAGGTGATGGTATATGATGGTCGTTATATTGGGATGGTGGTGTGGCGGTGGTGGTGGTGGTATGGGTGAGCTGAGGCGGTGGTATGGGTGAAGGGGTGGCGGTGGTATGGGTGAGCTGAGGCGGTGGTATGGGTGAAGGGGTGGCGGTGGTATGGGTGAAGGGGTGGCGGTGGTATGGGTGAAGGGGTGGCGGTGGTATGGGTGAACTGAGGTGGTGGTATGGGTGACGGGTGGATGAACTACTTGAAGCTGTATATGGCCTGATATCCGAGTATAAGATTAATACTATCTCCCTTCGTCGGGATGTGTGACATTGGCATAACATATTCAGAAGTCAGGGAGGAAATAGATAGACTGCTTGACACGAGGGACACACACACATGAATATATGTATGTGTGATTATATAAGCACTTGTGTATATGTACACGTGCGAGTGTTCTTTGATGTTCCTTGCTCGGAAAATTGATTTATAATTGCCTATTTTCTCGATTCCCCCTCAGTCTTATATGTCGTTATCATGCCTGCTGAGTTTCCTGAAGTCTCCCCTCGTTATTTAGTCCCCTCAGTTCAGAAGCGCTCTCTCTCTCTCTCTTGCGCATCTTTGCGCGGTTTCTAGTTTTATTTTGTACTGATGTGGGGGTTCCATGCCTATGTTGTATACACAATAATTGGTCTCACGTATGATATATATTGTACTTGGAAGGATTGTTTGATGGAGCTCTTGAGGGCTACGCGGACGTTGGTCAATCTGACTCATTAATGACGATGTTATTCTGGTAATGTAACATATGTGGCAGAGGATTTGGGGTTTTGTTTATGCTAAAGTCTGAATTCTTTTCTGATGGAAAGGGTTCCTTCCCCTTCATACTGTCCCACTGGACGGGTGTCCTCAGATACTGTCCCACTGGACGGGTGTCCTCAGATACTGTCCCACTGGACGGGTGTCCTCAGATACTGTCCCACTGGACGGGTGTCCTCAGATACTGTCCCACTGGACGGATGTCCTCAGATACTGTCCCACTGGACGGGTGTCCTCAGATACTGTCCCACTGGACGGGTGTTCTCAGAATGTCCCTATCCTTATAACTTTACAGTTGTCCAGATCATTGCACAATATCCAGTTCTAAGATTCCCGCTGGAGTGCATCTTGTTGACTTCCCAGAACGTTTGCTCAGGTCTGAGGCGTCTCACAAGTTCTTGCATCATCATCATCAGTGGCCTTGAAGGCAACCTCTCCAACGGCACTTCGCATTGTGCCGAATGAAGCCCCCCTGAGGACGAAAACTGATGTACTAAACATCACAGCGGCTCGCAAAATTGACCAGCCTGCTCTCCCACTTTGAGTGAGCATCTTCTGTGAAGGACAGTGTCGAATGCTTTCAGATAGTCATATAATATATATAGCTTTAATTATGAAATCTGTCATATTTTTGTACAACTCCAATACATTTGTTTATAATGTAAGTGTGTGTGTGTGTGAGTGAACTCACCTGTTTGTACTCACCTATTTGTGCTTGCGGGGGTTGAGCTCTGGTTCGTTGGTCCCGCCTCTCAACTGTCAATCAACTAGTGTACAGGTTCCTGAGCCTATTGGGCTCTATCATATCTACATTTGAAACTATGTATGGAGTCAGCCTTCACCACATCACTGCCTAATGCATTCCACTTGTTAGCAACTCGGACACTGAAAAAGTTCTTTCTAACGTCCCTGTGGCTCATTTGGGTACTCAGTTTCCACCTGTGTCCCCTTGTTCACGTACCACCAGTGTTAAACAGTTTATCCTTATCTACCTTGTCGATTCCCCTGAGGATTTTGTAGGTAGTGATCATGTCTTCCTCTTACTCTTCTGTCTTCCAGTGTCGTAAGGTGCCTTTCCCGCAGCCTTTCCTCGTAACTAATGCCTCTTAGTTCTGGGACTAGTCTAGATGCATACCTCTGAACTTTTTCTAGCTTCGTCTTGTGCTTGACAAGGTACGGGCTCCATGCTGGGGCCGCATACTCCAGGATTGGTGTTACATATGTGGTCTACAAGATTCTGAATGATTCCTTACACAGGTTCCTGAAGGCTGTTCTGATGTTAGCCAGCCTCGCGTATGCCGCAGACGTAATTCTTTTTATGTGGGCTTCAGGAGACAGGTTTGGTGTGATATCAACTCCTAGATCTTTTCCTCTGTCCATTTCATGAAGTATTTCATCTCCTATTCTGTATCCTGTGTCTGGCCTCCTGTTTCCGCCGCCTAGTTTCATTACTTTGCATTTACTCGGGTTGAACTTTAGCAGCCATTTGTTGGACCATTCATTCAGTCTGTCTAGGTCATCTTGTAGCCTCCTACTATCATCCTCTGTTTCAATCCTCCTCATAATTTTAGCTTGTGTGTGTACTCACCTAGTTGTGCTTGCAGGGGTTGAGCTCTGGCTCTTTGGTCCCGCCTCTCAACTGTCAATCAACAGGTGTACAGGTTCCTGAGCCTACTGGGCTCTATCATATCTACACTTGAAACTGTGTATGGAGTCAGCCTCCACCACATCACTTCCTAATGCATTCCATTTGTCAACCACTCTGACACTAAAAAAGTTCTTTCTAATATCTCTGTGGCTCAGAGACCTCAGAGACCTGCGTGTGTGTGTGTGTGTGTGTGTGTGTGTGTGTGTGTGTGTGTGTGTGTGTGTGTGTGTGTGTGTGTGTGTGTGTGTTTGTAAGTGTAAGTATATTTGGGTGAAATGAACAAATAGGTTGCTCTGTGAAAAGGCTGAAAGCTGTGACTTATTTCATTTTTAGCTCAACAGTCTTCTCTAAGCCCTTGTTGCCGGCCACTTGAAACATTCTACCCTCAGGTAGATAATCCCAGTGAGAATATGTTGTGGACTGAAACATATATAACTCTCGTATAGATCTTCCTATAGGGAATATGATGTGGGTGGAGCCAGAGGGAGTGGGGGATAGATAGGTCCCAGAGAGAGAGAGAGAGAGAGAGAGAGAGAGAGAGAGAGAGAGAGAGAGAGAGAGAGAGAGAGAGAGAGAGAGAGAGAGAGAGTGAGAGTTCAATAAATAATGGAAAAATGTGAATGGGAGAAGAAAAAAATGTTTGGAACAGCATAAGGGATGAGAACCAGCGTCCTGAGCAGTCTCAGACACGAGTACAAAAAAAAAAAATAAGAAAAATTATGAAAAAATAAGAAAAATTATTTAAAAAAATAGAAAAATTTACAAAAATTAAGAAAAAATAAGAAAATTTAAGAAAACACCATTTTCGCAAAGCACATTATGATAGATCGAGTAGTTACTTGAAAAGTATCCAAATCAAATCAATTAGTTCAAGTATTACTTTGCCAAAAGTGTATAGTAATGTGATAGTACATAATGTTACTGTGATTTTGTTATGTATGTAAAGAGCAGAAGATGAGAGAGAAAATTAGTGGGGGAGAGACACAGAGAGAGAAAGAGAGTAGGGAGACATAGAATGCGAACAAACTAGAATGAGAGAGAGGAGAAAGATTAAGGATAGTGACTGATGAGAGAAAACACAACACATTGCTCAGTTCCAAGCTGAGATCACTTCCTCCACCACCTGGTTCATTCCTCTCCCACCCCCTTCCTATTCCTTCCCCACCCCTTACCTTCCTATATACCTCACTCCCCCCCCCCCTAGGGGGTCTCACCACCCCCTTCCTACCCTCCCTCCCCCCCCCCCCTCATCACCTCCTCTCAGTTATGATCTTGGATTCCCTTTGATGCTTTTCGCCAGCGGTGAATCTCCAGAAGATGCTCCACACTGAGGCAGCATCCGAGCCCCTCACCAAAATAAGGAGGGGAATGAGGGGAAGAGGGGGGAGGGGTAGAGGTCCACCGAAGCCCTCCTCCTACCTCAGATTTTTAGACATTTTTATATGAAAATCACAAATATAATTGACGCAAAAGATGGGAAATGAAGGACTATAGTGAGATAAGATGCAACTTAGCGAATACAAGCTTGGCCCAGGAGATAAATTAGCAATTTCTAAAGGAATGATGTGAAAAATTATCATTACAGAGAATTTACATTTTTTTATCCTACTTTTCACCATAACAGCATTCATGCTGGGGTGTGAGTTTTCAGTTGCATATAGTCCCGGGGACCATTCAGGCTTGTTCGCATATATATATAAATATATATATATATATATATATATATATATATATATATATATATATATATATATATATATATATATATATATATATATATATATATATATATATATGAGAGACACGCACAGTAACAGCAGACCGCTGAACGCACACATGAAGTATCAACATGTAACATGAAACATTTAACAAACACAGCTGTTCACACCTTCCCAGTATTTAATAACAGCGACGAAACAAACAAAATAATTCTGAACCCGATACTCGCATCAACTTTCCGTCATCAACCACACGACTACGCCATTGATGCTCAAACACAAAAATGTAACATTTGAACAAACATAAACTATCCCCTCGTGTTGACGTTCCTGTAAGCAAATCCGGATCGACAACGAAAGCTTCCACTCCTGAGGCGTGTGAATATATGGTTTAATTTATATTTTAATTCGCTTCTTCCAACCAATCTGACTAGGTCGACGGCCTTGATTCCTGCACTGTCGGTGCTCGATTCCCGATCGTGCTTTCTCCCCGTGTTCCGGGGAACACCAGAAAGGTAAACCTTACCAAGAGCTATGGGAAAGTAAAGCTCTCAGTCGGCTCAACCCGTCCTCCTAAGCTTTACCAACGTCAAAAAAACTGCCGTACTACAGTGCCCTTTTCCCAAACCTACCAGAGGACCCAAAACAGAAAACGGAACAGTACGTCAATTTCGCCAGCCGCTTCCATTTTCTAATACCAGCATTTTTTGACCTTAGGTAGAATGTACCTCAAAATGCTACGCTGAATTAGGACGACAGGTTACACAGGAGTCAGATGTCGTCTGCTCCTCTACCCACCAGTGGGTAAAACTGCTCCCTCTTATATCTCATATACATATAAGATATAATAAGATATAATAGACTGGGTCCTATATGCAGCAACTGTTCGGGTAAAGACTTTGAACAGGCGTCTCGCTCATCTTGGTGGAGAAAATCTCGTTTCGTAAGCAAATGAACTTGAGCGGGTTTTTACATGTCGATGTTGGGGAACTTGTGATTAAGTTGGTGAAGTTGCAAGTGTGTGAACTTAGACGGTGAGGAGAGGAACTTGTGTGAGGCGGTGTACACGGTGTATGGTGAGAGAGAGAGAGAGAGAGAGAGAGAGAGAGAGAGAGAGAGAGAGAGAGAGAAAGGGGCGGAGAGGGAGTCGGGAGTCATACTTGAGATGGTTTTATGAAGGTTACCCTTGTTGACCTTCCCGGTGGTGGTGTTGACCTTCCCGGTGGTGGTGTTGACCTTCCCGGTGGTGGTGTTGACCTTCCCGGTGGTGGTGTTGACCTTCCCGGTGGTGGTGTTGACCTTCCCGGTGGTGGTGTTGACCTTCCCGGTGGTGGTGTTGACCTTCCCGGTGGTGTTGACCTTCCCGGTGGTGGTGTTGACCTTCCCGGTGGTGTTGTTGACCTTCCCGGTGGTGGTGTTGACCTTCCCGGTGGTGGTGTTGACCTTCCCGGTGGTGGTGTTGACCTTCCCGGTAGTGGTGTTGACCTTCCCGGTGGTGGTGTTGACCTTCCCGGTAGTGGTGTTGACCTTCCCGGTGGTGGTGTTGACCTTCCCGGTGGTGGTGTTGACCTTCCCGGTGGTGGTGTTGACCTTCCCGGTGGTGTTGACCTTCCCGGTGGTGGTGTTGACCTTCCCGGTGGTGGTGTTGACCTTCCCGGTGGTGGTGTTGACCTTCCCGGTGGTGGTGTTGACCTTCCCGGTGGTGGTGTTGACCTTCCCGGTGGTGGTGTTGACCTTCCCGGTGGTGGTGTTGACCTTCCCGGTGGTGGTGTTGACCTTCCCGGTGGTGGTGTTGACCTTCCCGGTGGTGGTGTTGACCTTCCCGGTGGTGGTGTTGACCTTCCCGGTGGTGGTGTTGACCTTCCCGGTGGTGGTGTTGACCTTCCCGGTGGTGGTGTTGACCTTCCCGGTGGTGGTGTTGACCTTCCCGGTGGTGGTGTTGACCTTCCCGGTGGTGTTGACCTTCCCGGTGGTGGTGTTGACCTTCCCGGTGGTGTTGACCTTCCCGGTGGTGGTGTTGACCTTCCCGGTGGTGTTGACCTTCCCGGTGGTGTTGACCTTCCCGGTGGTGTTGACCTTCCCGGTGGTGTTGACCTTCCCGGTGGTGGTGTTGACCTTCCCGGTGGTCTTGTACGGCCCATACTGTCCCCTGGGGGCCAATACTGTCCCCTGGGGGCTCATACTGTCCCCTGGGGAGGCCAATAATGTCCCCTGGGGAGGCCAATAATGTCCCCTGGGGTGGCCCATACTGTCCCCTGGGGAGGCTCATAATGTGCCCTGGGGGCCCATACTGTCCCCTGGGGAGGCCCATAATGTTCCCTGGGGGCCCATACTGTCCCCTGGGGAGGCCCATAATGTCCCCTGGGGGCCAATACTGTCCCCTGGGGTGGCCCATACTGTCCCCTGGGGAGGCCCATAATGTCCCCTGGGGGACCATACTGTCCCCTGGGGAGGCCCATAATGTCCCCTGGGGGCCAATACTGTCCCCTGGGGAGGCCCATACAGTCCCCTGGGGGCCAATACTGTCCCCTGGGGTGGCCCATACTGTCCCCTGGGGTGGCCCATAATGTCCCCTAGGGAGGCCCATAATGTTCCCTGGGGGCCAATACTGTCCCCTGGGGTGGCCCATACTGTCCCCTGGGGTGGCCCATACTGTCCCCTGGGGTGGGCCATACTGTCCCCTGGGAGCCAATACTGTCCCTTGGGGCCCATACTGTCCCCTGGGGTGGCCCATACTGTCCCCTGGGGGGCCAATACTGTCCCCTGGGGTGGCCCATACTGTTCCCTGGGGGCCAATACTGTCCCCTGGGGGTCGATACTGTCCCCTGGGGGCCCATACTGTCCTCTGGGGGCCCGTACTGTCCCCTGGGGGCCCATACTGTCCAATAGGGTGACCCATACTGTCCCCTGGGGGCCAATACTGTCCCCTGGGGGCCCATACTGTCCCCTGGGGGCCTATACTGTCCCCTGTGGCCCATACTGTCCCCTGGGGTGGCCCATACTGTTCCTCTGTGGGCCATTCTGTCCAATGGGGGGCCTATACTGTCCCTTGGGGACCCATACTGTCCCCTGGGAGCCCATACTGTCCCCTGGGGGCCCATACTGTCCCCTGGGGGCCCATACTCTCCCCTGGGGGCCAATACTGTCCCCTGGGGTGGCCCATACTGTCCCCTGGGGTGGCCCATACTGTCCCCTGGGGTGGCCCATACTGTCCCCTGGGGGTGGCCCATACTGTCCCCTGGAGGCCCATACTGTTCCCTGGGGGCCCATACTGTCCCCTGGAGGCCCATACTCTCCTCTGGGGGTCCATACTGTCCCCTGGAGGCCCATACTCTCCCCTGGGGGTCCATACTGTCCCCTGGGGGCCCATACTGTCTCCTGGAGGCCCATACTCTCCCCTGGGGGTCCATACTCTCCCCTGGGGGCCCATACTGTCCCCTGGAGGCCCATACTCTCCCCTGGGGGTCCATACTCTCCCCTGGGGGTCCATACTGTCCCCTGGGGGCCCATACTGTCCCCTGGAGGCCCATACTCTCCCCTGGAGGCCCATACTGTCCCCTGGAGGCCCATACTGTCCCCTGGAGGCCCATACTCTCCCCTGGAGGCCCATACTGTCCCCTGGGGGTCCATACTGTCCCCTGGGGGCCCATACTGTCCCCTGGAGGCCCATACTCTCCCCTGGAGGCCCATACTGTCCCCTGGAAGCCCATACTCTCCCCTGGAGGCCCATACTCTCCCTTGGAGGCCCATACTGTCCCCTGGGGGGCCCATACTGTCCCCTGGGGGGCACATACTGTCCCCTGGAGGCCCATACTCTCCCCTGGAGGCCCATACTGTCCCCTGGGGGGCCCATACTGTCCCCTGGAGGCCCATACTGTCTTCTGGAGGCCCATACTCTCCCCTGGAGGCCCATACTGTCCCCTGGGGGGCCCATACTCTCCCCTGGAGGCCCATACTGTCCCCTGGGGGTCCATACTGTCCCCTGGGGGCCCATACTGTCCCCTGGAGGCCCATACTCTCCCCTGGAGGCCCATACTGTCCCCTGGAGGCCCATACTGTCCCCTGGAGGCCCATACTCTCCCCTGGAGGCCCATACTGTCCCCTGGGGGGCCCATACTGTCCCCTGGGGGGCCCATACTGTCCCCTGGAGGCCCATACTCTCCCCTGGAGGCCCATACTGTCCCCTGGGGGGCCCATACTGTCCCCTGGAGGCCCATACTGTCCCCTGGAGGCCCATACTCTCCCCTGGAGGCCCATACTGTCCCCTGGGGGGCCCATACTCTCCCCTGGAGGCCCATACTGTCCCCTGGGGTCCATACTGTCCCCTGGGGGCCCATACTGTCCCCTGGAGGCCCATACTGTCCCCTGGAGGCCCATACTCTCCCCTGGAGGCCCATACTGTCCCCTGGGGGGCCCATACTCTCCCCTGGAGGCCCATACTCTCCCCTGGAGGCCCATACTCTCCCCTGGAGGCCCATACTGTCCCCTGGGGGGCCCATACTGTCCCCTGGAGGCCCATACTCTCCCCTGGAGGCCCATACTCTCCCCTGGAGGCCCATACTCTCCCCTGGAGGCCCATACTGTCCCCTGGGGGGCCCATACTGTCCTCTGGGGGCCCATACTCTCCCCTGGGGGTCCATACTGTCCCGGGATGAGGGGGGTGGGAAGTTACGTTTTTAACAGCATATATATATAAGACCTAACCTAACCTAACCTAACCTAACCTAAGCTAACCTAACCTAACCTAACCTAAGCTAACCTAACATAACCTAACCTAAGCTAACCTAACATAACCTAACCTAAGCTAACCTAACATAACCTAACCTAACCTAACCTAACCTAACCTAACCTAACCTAACCTAACCAAACCTAAGCTAACCTAACATAACCTAACCTAACCAAACCAAACCTAAGCTAACCTAACATAACCTAACATAACCTAACCTAACCTAACCTAACCTAACCTAACCTAACCTAACCTAACCAAACCTAAGCTAACCTAACATAACCTAACCTAACCAAACCAAACCTAAGCTAACCTAACATAACCTAACCTAACCAAACCTAAGCTAACCTAACATAACCAAACCTCTACTAAATTAATCTAACCAAACCTCTCCTAATCTAATGGAGGATCCATGCGTTTCTGGTTAAGATAGGACGTTGAATTATGGACGGTGTTTCAAGTCAGGAGAACGGGCCGTTGGAGAAGCATATATATAGGCTAAGGCCGGGTGGAATATTGGACACTGGGACTTGGAGGCCAAGTGCTTAGCCTCCTGGATCCCATCCCCAGAGTGTTGATATAGGATCCCATCAACAAAGTGTTGATATAGGATCCCATCCCCAGAGTGTTGATATAGGATCCCATCCCCAGTGTTCATATACAGGATCCCATCCCCAGAGTGTTGATATAGGATCCCATCCCCAGTGTTCATATACAGGATCCCATCCTCAGAGTGTTGATATAGGATCCCATCCCCAGAGTGTTGATATATGATCCCATCCCCAGAGTGTTGATATAGGATCCCATCCCCTGAGTGGTGATATATAGGATCCCATCACCAGAGTGTTGGTATATAGGATCCCATCCCCAGAGTGTTGATATATAGGATCCCATCCCCAGAGTGTTGATATATAGGATCCCATCCCCAGAGTGTTGATATAGGATCCCATCCCCAGAGTGTTGATATAGGATCCCATCACCAGAGTGTTGATATATAGGATCCCATCCCCAGAGTGTTGGTATAGGATCCCATCCCCAGTGTTGATATAGGATCCCATCCCCAGAGTGTTGATATAGGATTCCATCCCCAGAGTGTTGATATATAGGATCCCATCCCCAGAGTGTTGATATAGGATCCCATCACCAGAGTGTTGATATAGGATCCCATCCTCAGTGTTGATATAGGATCCCATCCCCAGAGTGTTGATATATAGGATCCCATCCCTATAGTGTTGATATATAGGATCCCATCTCCAGAGTGTTGATTTATAGGATCCCATCCCCAGAGTGGTAATATAGGATCCCATCCCCAGAGTGTTGATATAAAGGATCCCATCCACAGAGTGATGGTATAGGTTCCCATCCCCATTGTTGATATAGGATCCCATCCCCAGTATTCATATATAGGATCCCATCAACAGAGTGTAGATATAGGATCCCATCCCCAGAGTGTTGATATATAGGATCCAATTCCACAGAGGCAATTAAGTGAATATGATTAGCTGAGTTGTCTCTAGTGTTGATGAAGTGATAGAGAAGAGTTTGTCGAGTGGAGAGTCTCGCTAGTTACACACCTGACCTGTGGAGTCTCTCGCTAGTTACACACCTGACCTGTGGAGAGTCTCGCTAATTACACACCTGACCTGTGGAGAGTCTCGCTAGTTACACACCTGACCTGTGGAGAGTCTCACTAGTTACACACCTGACCTGTGGAGAGTCTCGCTAGTTACACACCTGACCTGTGGAGAGTCTCACTAGTTACACACCTGACCTGTGGAGAGTCTCGCTAGTTACACACCTGACCTGTGGAGAGTCTCGCTAGTTACACACCTGACCTGTGGAGAGTCTCGCTAGTTACACACCTGACCTGTGGAGAGTCTCGCTAGTTACACACCTGACCTGTGGAGTCTCGCTAGTTACACACCTGACCTGTGAAGAGACTCTCGCTAGTTACACACCTGACCTGTGGAGAGTCTCGCTAGTTACACACCTGACCTGTGGAGAGTCTCGCTAGTTACACACCTGACCTGTGGAGTCTCGCTAGTTACACACCTGACCTGTGAAGAGATTCTCGCTAGTTACACACCTGACCTGTGGAGAGTCTCGCTAGTTACACACCTGACCTGTGGAGAGTCTCGCTAGTTACCCACCTGACCTGTGGAGAGTCTCGCTAGTTACACACCTGACCTGTGGAGAGTCTCGCTAGTTACACACCTGACCTGTGGAGAGTCTCGCTAGTTACACACCTGACCTGTGGAGAGTCTCGCTAGTTACACACCTGACCTGTGGAGAGTCTCGCTAGTTGCACACCTGACCTGTGGAGAGTCTCGCTAGTTACACACCTGACCTGTGGAGACTCTCGCTAGTTACACACCTGACCTGTGGAGAGTCTCGCTAGTTACACACCTGACCTGTGAAGAGACTCTCGCTAGTTACACACCTGACCTGTGGAGAGTCTCGCTAGTTACACACCTGACCTGTGAAGAGACTCTCGCTAGTTACACACCTGACCTGTGGAGAGTCTCGCTAGTTACACACCTGACCTGTGGAGAGACTCGCTAGTTACACACCTGACCTGTGGAGAGACTCGCTAGTTACACACCTGACCTGTGGAGTCTCGCTAGTTACACACCTGACCTGTGAAGAGACTCTCGCTAGTTACACACCTGACCTGTGGAGAGACTCGCTAGTTACACACCTGACCTGTGGAGAGTCTCGCTAGTTACACACCTGACCTGTGGAGAGTCTCGCTAGTTACACACCTGACCTGTGGAAAAGTCTCGCTAGTTACACACCTGACCTGTGGAGAGTCTCGCTAGTTACACACCTGACCTGTGGAGACTCTCGCTAGTTACACACCTGACCTGTGGAGAGTCTCGCTAGTTACACACCTGACCTGTGAAGAGACTCTCGCTAGTTACACACCTGACCTGTGGAGAGTCTCGCTAGTTACACACCTGACCTGTGAAGAGACTCGCTAGTTACACACCTGACCTGTGGAGAGTCTCGCTAGTTACACACCTGACCTGTGGAGAGACTCGCTAGTTACACACCTGACCTGTGGAGAGACTCGCTAGTTACACACCTGACCTGTGGAGAGTCTCGCTAGTTACACACCTGACCTGTGAAGAGACTCTCGCTAGTTACACACCTGACCTGTGGAGAGACTCGCTAGTTACACACCTGACCTGTGGAGAGTCTCGCTAGTTACACACCTGACCTGTGAAGAGACTCTCGCTAGTTACACACCTGACCTGTGGAGAGTCTCGCTAGTTACACACCTGACCTGTGAAGAGACTCGCTAGTTACACACCTGACCTGTGGAGAGTCTCGCTAGTTACACACCTGACCTGTGGAGAGTCTCGCTAGTTACACACCTGACCTGTGGAGAGTCTCGCTAGTTACACACCTGACCTGTGGAGTCTCGCTAGTTACACACCTGACCTGTGAAGAGACTCTCGCTAGTTACACACCTGACCTGTGGAGAGTCTCGCTAGTTACACACCTGACCTGTGGAGAGTCTCGCTAGTTACACACCTGACCTGTGGAGTCTCGCTAGTTACACACCTGACCTGTGAAGAGATTCTCGCTAGTTACACACCTGACCTGTGGAGAGTCTCGCTAGTTACACACCTGACCTGTGGAGAGTCTCGCTAGTTACCCACCTGACCTGTGGAGAGTCTCGCTAGTTACACACCTGACCTGTGGAGAGTCTCGCTAGTTACACACCTGACCTGTGGAGAGTCTCGCTAGTTACACACCTGACCTGTGGAGAGTCTCGCTAGTTACACACCTGACCTGTGGAGAGTCTCGCTAGTTGCACACCTGACCTGTGGAGAGTCTCGCTAGTTACACACCTGACCTGTGGAGACTCTCGCTAGTTACACACCTGACCTGTGGAGAGTCTCGCTAGTTACACACCTGACCTGTGAAGAGACTCTCGCTAGTTACACACCTGACCTGTGGAGAGTCTCGCTAGTTACACACCTGACCTGTGAAGAGACTCTCGCTAGTTACACACCTGACCTGTGGAGAGTCTCGCTAGTTACACACCTGACCTGTGGAGAGACTCGCTAGTTACACACCTGACCTGTGGAGAGACTCGCTAGTTACACACCTGACCTGTGGAGTCTCGCTAGTTACACACCTGACCTGTGAAGAGACTCTCGCTAGTTACACACCTGACCTGTGGAGAGACTCGCTAGTTACACACCTGACCTGTGGAGAGTCTCGCTAGTTACACACCTGACCTGTGGAGAGTCTCGCTAGTTACACACCTGACCTGTGGAAAAGTCTCGCTAGTTACACACCTGACCTGTGGAGAGTCTCGCTAGTTACACACCTGACCTGTGGAGACTCTCGCTAGTTACACACCTGACCTGTGGAGAGTCTCGCTAGTTACACACCTGACCTGTGAAGAGACTCTCGCTAGTTACACACCTGACCTGTGGAGAGTCTCGCTAGTTACACACCTGACCTGTGAAGAGACTCGCTAGTTACACACCTGACCTGTGGAGAGTCTCGCTAGTTACACACCTGACCTGTGGAGAGACTCGCTAGTTACACACCTGACCTGTGGAGAGACTCGCTAGTTACACACCTGACCTGTGGAGAGTCTCGCTAGTTACACACCTGACCTGTGAAGAGACTCTCGCTAGTTACACACCTGACCTGTGGAGAGACTCGCTAGTTACACACCTGACCTGTGGAGAGTCTCGCTAGTTACACACCTGACCTGTGAAGAGACTCTCGCTAGTTACACACCTGACCTGTGGAGAGTCTCGCTAGTTACACACCTGACCTGTGGAGAGACTCGCTAGTTACACACCTGACCTGTGGAGAGTCTCGCTAGTTACACACCTGACCTGTGGAGAGAATCGCTAGTTACACACCTGACCTGTGGAGAGTCTCGCTAGTTACACACCTGACCTGTGGAGAGAATCGCTAGTTACACACCTGACCTGTGGAGAGTCTCGCTAGTTACACACCTGACCTGTGGAGAGTCTCGCTAGTTACACACCTGACCTGTGGAGAGAATCGCTAGTTACACACCTGACCTGTGAAGAGACTCTCGCTAGTTACACACCTGACCTGTGGAGAGTCTCGCTAGTTACACACCTGACCTGTGGAGAGAATCGCTAGTTACACACCTGACCTGTGGAGAGTCTCGCTAGTTACACACCTGACCTGTGGAGAGTCTCGCTAGTTACACACCTGACCTGTGGAGAGAATCGCTAGTTACACACCTGACCTGTGGAGAGAATCGCTAGTTACACACCTGACCTGTGGAGACTCTCGCTAGTTACACACCTGACCTGTGGAGAGAATCGCTAGTTACACACCTGTCCTGTGAAGAGACTCGCTAGTTACACACCTGACCTGTGGAGAGAATCGCTAGTTACACACCTGACCTGTGAAGAGACTCTCGCTAGTTACACACCTGACCTGTGGAGAGTCTCGCTAGTTACACACCTGTCCTGTGAAGAGACTCGCTAGTTACACACCTGACCTGTGGAGAGAATCGCTAGTTACACACCTGACCTGTGGAGAGAATCGCTAGTTACACACCTGACCTGTGAAGAGAATCGCTAGTTACACACCTGACCTGTGGAGAGAATCGCTAGTTACACACCTGACCTGTGGAGAGAATCGCTAGTTACACACCTGACCTGTGGAGAGAATCGCTAGTTACACACCTGACCTGTGGAGAGACTCGCTAGTTACACACCTGACCTGTGAAGAGACTCTCGCTAGTTACACACCTGACCTGTGGAGAGACTCGCTAGTTATACACCTGTCCTGTGAAGAGACTCGCTAGTTACACACCTGACCTGTGGAGAGACTCGCTAGTTACACACCTGACCTGTGGAGAGAATCGCTAGTTACACACCTGACCTGTGAAGAGACTCTCGCTAGTTACACACCTGACCTGTGGAGAGAATCGCTAGTTACACACCTGACCTGTGAAGAGACTCTCGCTAGTTACACACCTGACCTGTGGAGAGACTCGCTAGTTATACACCTGTCCTGTGAAGAGACTCGCTAGTTACACACCTGACCTGTGGAGAGAATCGCTAGTTACACACCTGACCTGTGAAGAGACTCTCGCTAGTTACACACCTGACCTGTGGAGAGACTCGCTAGTTATACACCTGTCCTGTGAAGAGACTCGCTAGTTACACACCTGACCTGTGAAGAGACTCGCTAGTTACACACCTGACCTGTGAAGAGACTCGCTAGTTACACACCTGACCTGTGGAGAGAATCGCTAGTTACACACCTGACCTGTGAAGAGACTCTCGCTAGTTACACACCTGACCTGTGGAGAGACTCGCTAGTTATACACCTGTCCTGTGAAGAGACTCGCTAGTTACACACCTGACCTGTGGAGAGACTCGCTAGTTACACACCTGACCTGTGGAGAGACTTATTTTTATTGGCCCATATTTCTTGATGCTTCTATATTGGAGCGGAGTCTTGATATATAGAAGCTGTGGTAAGAAGCACAATATAGAAGCATCAAGAAATATGGGCGAATAAATATAGGCCTTCTGCAGTTACCTACTTTTAATACCTGTTTGTATTTCATTGTTTCGTGTTCTGTCTTGTGTTAAAAGTTTATTTTCACCTCATCCAAAACTATTGTCACATGTCACTTCACCCAAATGTAGGTATAAAAACTCGAAAGATGTTTAAGCTCTATTCAGTTAAAGTTGTGTGTGTTTGTGTAAACTAAAGTCTTTGAAAATGTAATAAGTTTTACGAAACGCGCTCGAGTGTCGCGTCAGACTAGAAATAAAAATGAATTTTGGAGAATTGATCTTTGAATTACCATCAACAGTGAAAAGAAACGTAAGAAAGATCGAGAAAATTCGTGTTAGAATTATTAATCTTACTTTTTCTGTCATATTTAATAATATATGTCTACAGGAAAGACTGCTACCAAAATATACTAATATATATATATATATATATATATATATATATATATATATATATATATATATAAATTCAGAAGGAAAATATTTTTCTTAATATAAAACCAGAAGAGAAATAAAATAGACACATGTTTAAGATCAATCAATTAAAAACATATGATTAAGCATATAATTTAAAGACTCCTTCTGAAGATGTATTAATATACTGTTACGGCCCTACTGGGGCGTAACCGGGTTCTTTTCTGGTGTTATTAGAATTTGGGAATCCGGCCCCAAGTTAGTAGAGGCTTTCAAGGGATGTGTTCCGTAACGCAAGTTAAATTAAAGGGGGAGGGATACAAATGCTCTGATTTATATATATATTCTCACCATCACCATAAATAAATAAATAACAGTCACACAGGGTTTATCATACATGATTATGTACAATGACTTGTCTTCCTCCGAAGACACAGGATGCTCCACGGTGCGCACTTTGGGTAGCCCTGGTTCCTTCCTCCGTAGCCCACGATGAATCCTCTATGATTCTCTCGGCGAATCTACCCAGGCCACAGGCCAGCCAAATCACAGTCCCACTGGGTGCTCCGTCGTGGAGGCCTTCAACCACAATCCAGCCTGTAGCTGGCAGGTTCCGATCAGCTCCACTGTGTAGGCCACTCCACGACCGATACTAGGGTTGCGAGCCCTAGGCAGGAGCCTCGTGTGATCCCGCTGATCACTCTCCTCTCTAAGCACCACAGTGGCTAGTCTCTTCCACCAGCCAGCCCCGGATAAGGCGATTCCTGATACAGCCACGTCACAGGCAGGCAAACACTCTCAACAGAGTTTGTCTGGGGGTGACTCACAGCTTCTTCAGAGCAAACTCGTGAAGAGACCCTTGGCTGCCTTGGGTAGACTGATCCATCATTCAATACAGCAGTCCCAGGTCGACTCTGTAATCAGATACGTCATTAGTACTGGGGACGCTCTAGGGAACCTCACTTACAGGCTTCGACACAAACGTCCACCCCTTCATTCTATAGATGGTGTTGCTGTCTAAGCGCCACCTCACCAGAGGTCAGCAGCGGCTATGTTATGAGCTGATTAAGACGGGAATCCAGCACCTGTGGCCGGTATGTCCTCACTAGATGGCGTTGTCCATTTGGAGTGGGTTTCGGGAGCGGACTCACAGATGGCGTTGTCGTCACCGCTCCGTGCTCCGACGATGGCCTCGGGTCCGTAACATATACCAAAGTACTTAAGGAAATTCCTGTTTCAATTTTCCTCCGTGGTCTGACACTCACATTTTTAATCACGTGTTTATTTTCGTGATACACACACACACACACATCCACACACACACACACACACACACACACACACACACACACACACACACACACACACACACACACACACATGGCTTGATAATGGTCCAGGAGGCTCCGAAACGTCCGTCGTTCCTTTACTTTCTGATGTGTGTTCTGGCCATCGTGGTCTTCACCCATCCTGCAATGTTGATCATTGCAGTTAACGTATATTTACCTCCTTATCCCCCCCCTCCATCCTCCCCCCCCCTTTTCCAACTTCTTCGCCACCCCCTCAAAAAATAAAAAATCTGCAATCCCATCCTCCCCTCACCCCCAATCCCCATTCCTCAAAGGCGCCCCAATTCCCCTTTCGCATATTCAGCCTCCCTCTTCCCTTGCCCTTTTCCCCCACATTCACTTACCCTATCCCCCCTCCCCATCTTCACTCTGGCTCACTGGCTGATCCGACCTTTCAATCATCAGCACACCCCCCCCTCCTTCGACCCCCACCCACCCCCTCCACCCTACCCACCCCTCTATCCGCACCCCCACCAACCCCTCCACCCCCACCCACCCTGAGCACAGCTCCCGGGAGTTTTAATTACTTCAAGGCTAGTCCCCCATCTCCTCTGCTTGTGCCAGCGTAGCCCTGATGGGCTTCCGGAGAAGAAATTAATTTACCTGTGGAATATCAGCCAGGTGTGTAAAATAGAGGTTATCTATATCTAGAGGTGTGTGTGTGTGTGTGTGTGTGTGTGTGTGTGTGTGTGTGTGTGTGTGTGTACTCACCTAGTTGTACTCACCTAGTTGTGCTTGCGGGGATTGAGCTATCGCTCTTTGGTCCCGCCTCTCAACCGTCAATCAACAGGGTGTACAGGTTCCTGAGCCTATTGGGCTCTATCATATCTACACTTGAAACTGTGTAGTATGTGTATGTGTCTGTGTGTGTATGTGTGTGTGTGTGTGTGTGTGTGTGTGTGTGTGTGTGTGTGTGTGTGTGTGTGTGTGTGTGTGTGTGTGTGTGTATGTGTGTGTGTGTGTGTATTTTGCTACTAAATCCACACACACACACACACACACACACACCTTGTAATCACAGAACAAGTTAATTCCGATTAATAAAAGAATTCAGAATGAAAATTTTACGTAGCGGACAATAAAACCGTCAGACACCACAGAGGAAATTAAAATACCTTTCCTTTATGGTGTGCAATTTCCTCTTGTGATTCACAGAAGCGGGATCCGTGACCGTTTATAGCGAGGTTAGGGCAGGACAAAAGCTACCCTTTCGATCGTCTCCTTTACTTCCTGAGTGGTGGTCGTATTGAGATAAATGACTTGCGGGTGAGTCTCGTTAATACGTTCATGGATTGTTTGTTGGTTGGGAGAGAGAGAGAGAGAGAGAGAGAGAGAGAGAGAGAGAGAGAGAGAGAGAGAGAGAGAGAGAGAGAGAGAGAGAGAGAGAGAGAGAGAGAGAGACACATCACAGCAAACATGAATGAAGGGCTTAACAACATTAACATTGTTAAGTCCCTTGGGTTCGTTTCTTCATTAACGAATTTTATAAACTACACTAAAACATTCTACTAGTGTATTTGAAATTTATTTTTACAAAAAACAGCTATTGTAGGCAATTGCAAAAACGCAAGAACATTTCAACCCCCGTATAATAAATCTATTCAGTGTTGCATCTTCTTGCATTTTGCAACTTGTTCATTTTCAGAAGTTATCAAGGTCGCTTAATGGACCTTATTATATATAACATTTCAGTTATCATCCCATTCTGAGTCTTTGTCTAGCTCGATATCGAGGCTGATTGTTGATTATTTCGGCAATCAATCTCTAGTGTCATAGACTAAAGATTGACTGATGGTGTCGTGGTGTAGGGAGCGTGCTTGGGGAGTACCAAGTGTGCGGGTTCGAATCCTCGTCAGAACTACTAGTGATTTTCTCACTGATACATCACGTAAATGTGAGAACAATCATCCTGGGATTGTTCGGACATAACTATCTTATTGGAATCATAGAGGGACCAATGACAATCTTCTTGTGATTTTGCAGGAAGATTGTCTTCCTATGGGACTATAAACAAACTCATCCCCTGATTGTGGAGATACATTCAGCTGTATTAGACACAATCATCCTGTTGTAACGTTTATACAATAATGACAACCTTAGACAATGTGACTAAACAACACACTTATAAATAAAAAAAAATTACAATTACTATTTAATACTAACAGGTTAGGTTAGGTTGTGGTTTTCTATTTAGCATTTCAAGATAAACTCAAATATTCACAATAAATTAGTATGTCACATATGCACTTATTCATAAGCAAGATGTTGAATCAGTTTTATTAAACAATACAGATTTTATAAAAAAAAATTGACAATATCCTGAGTTACTTAACAATTTATCTAAATATTTGAGTTTTGTTTTATTATTTTTATAAAACTGTAATATCAATATAGGTATAGGTTCAGTACTAATTGTACTACTTTAACATACGAAGAAGGTTAGGTTAGGTTGTGGTTTTCTATTTAGCATTTCAAGGTAAACTCAAATATTCACAATAAACTAGTATGTCACATATGCACTTATTCATATGCACATATTGACTATAAGCAAGTGCGAGAACGGGTTGGTACATTAATCCTATGCTCAAAATTTCAGCAAAAGGAAATCATAGTTAGTGCTGCCGCCAGCTGGTTGAAACTTATAAAAAATATATTTTTTTTAACCTTAACAGATAACAAAATACCAAGTGTTCAGAGGTTCCCCGGACACTAAGATCATTCTGTGACGTTCATCGAACTGTATACCTCTTGGATGGTGTGGGAATACTGTATTATTAACATGTTGACCTAAATTTCAATCGTTTGGCAGCAACATTAAAATTTTATTGTATTTTGCAACTTGTAACACCACGACACAACGAGAGTATGATCTAATAACTTTAAAACATAAAAGGTTTATATATATATATATATATATATATATATATATATATATATATATATATATATATATATATATATATATGTCGTACTTAGTAGCCAGAACGCACTTCTCAGCCTAATATGCAAGGCCCGATTTGCCTAATAAGCCAAGTTTTCATGAATTAATGTTTTTTCGTCTACCTAACCTACCTAACCTAACCTAACCTAGCTTTTTTTGGCTACCTAACCTAACCTTACCTATATATATAGGATAGGTTAGGTTAGGTAGGGTTGGTTAGGTTCGGTCATATATCTACGTTAATTTTAACTCCAATAAAAAAAAATTGACCTCATACATAGTGAAAAGGGTAGCTTTATCATTTCATAAGAAAAAAATTATAGTAAATATATTAATTCAGGAAAACTTGGCTTATTAGGCAAATCGGGCCTTGAATAATAGGCTGAGAAGTGAGTTCTGGCTACTAGGTACGACATATATATATATATATATATATATATATAGAGTATTCAATATCTGTTCAACAGTAATTATATGTCCTGCAGGCATGTTTACAGGTGTTGATAATTGAATTGATGAACCAACAATTGATGGGGCATAACTGGCCGACCCCTCACAGTGCTCAAGAGAGAACTGGATAAGCACCTCCAAAGGATACCTGATCAACCAGGCTGTGACTCATACGTCAGGCTGCGAGCAGCCGCGTCCAACAGCCTGGTTGATCAGTCCGGCAACCAGGAGGCCTGGTCGACGACCGGGCCGCGGGGACGTTAAGCCCCGGAAGCACCTCAAGGTAAGGTAACCTTCCAATTACAATTAATATTACTTTCTAAAATTATTTTCTATGTGAGTATAAACGTTACTGAAAGAAAGTTAATAGAAAAAAGATTCTATTCATTTCTATTCTTCGGAGCGCTATATAGATCCTTCCTGAGAACCATTATTGAGTATGCTGCCCCGGCATGGCACCCCCTGCCTCAAGAAACACAAAAACAAAACTTATGACGGTCTCAAAAATATGCAACAAAGGCTTGTTCCTGAGATAAAGGGACTGAGCTATGAAGAAAGACTGAGGGAACTGGAACTCACTGGACGAAAGAGGGAGTAGAGAAGACATGATAACAACGTACAAGATACTAAGGGGGATTGACTCCTTGGTAGATATAGAAGGAATGTTCAAATTAAGGAACAGTAGATCGAGAGCACTTAATTGGAAGCTGGAAACACAGATGAATCACAGAGATGTCAGCCACAACAGATGAATCACAGAGATGTCAGCCACAACTTTTTTCAGTCGAAAGAATCGTAAATAAGTGCAACGGATCAGTTGAGGAAATTGTCGAAGTCAATTCCATATTCAGCTTTATATGAAAATATGACATGAAAAAGAGTGAAAAGTTATTGCATTGAAGAAATGTCAGTAGAAATGCAGGGCTTAAACTTGCAAGGACAACTTGGTGAGTACACACACACACACACACACACACACACACACACACACACACACACACATACACACCCACACAAGACCTAGACAAGCTGAAGGAATGGTCGAACAAATGGTTGTTAGAGTTTAACCCAACCAAATGTAATGTAATGAAGATAGGTGTAGGGAGCAGGAGGCCAGATACAAGGTATCATCTGGGAGAGGAAATTCTTCAGGAGTCAGAGAAGGAAAAAGACTTGGGGGTTGATATCACGCCAGACCTGTCTCCTGCAGCACATATCAAGCGGATAACATCAGCGGCATATGCCAGGCTGGCCAACATACGAACGGCATTCAGAAACTTGTGTAAAGAATCATTCAGAACTTTGTATACCACATATGTCAGGCCAATCCTGGAGTATGCAGCCCCAGCATGGAGTCCATATCTAGTCAAGGATAAGACTAAACTGGAAAAGGTTCAAAGGTTTGCCACCAGACTAGTACCCGAGCTGAGAGGTATGAGCTACGAGGAGAGACTCCGGGAATTAAACCTCACTTCGCTGGAAGACAGAAGAGTTAGGGGGGACATGATCACCACATTCAAGATTCTGAAGGGGATTGATAGGGTAGATAAAGACAGTCTATTTAACACAAGGGGAACACGCACAAGGGGACACAGGTGGAAACTGAGTGCCCAAATGAGCCACAGAGATATTAGAAAGAACTTTTTTAGTGTCAGAGTGGTTGACAAATGGAATGCACTAGGAAGTGATGTGGTGGAGGCTGACTCCATACACAGTTTCAAGTGTAGATATGACAGAGCCCGATAGGCTCATGAATCTGTACACCTGTTGATTGACGGTTGAGAGGCGGGACCAAAGAGCCAGAGCTCAACCCCCGCAAACACAACTAGGTGAGTACAACTAGGTGAGTACACACACACACACACACACACACACACACACACACACACACACACACACACACACACTTCAATAGTTGTGAAAATACAATTTTAATTCTTAAGTTTCAAATACACAAGCAATAATCATCACTTTCTTACCAATACTAGTTTAATGCATTTCTTCTAATTAACATAAGATTAAGGGGTAAATGTGACAGTTTTCGCCCATCACCTCATATAACTCACCTGAATGACCATTTAATAGGAATCCGCTATAAATTATATAATGGTATACTGTTATACTTCCCTATATCAATTGTCACTTTGTGAAATTTAATGTCAAAATAAAACGCTCTAGTTTGAACACAAACAATTCCTCTATTTTTCAACATCAACAAGAGGGATCATTATAGTGCTATGAGGCGCTCGAGAATTAGGATGATATTCCCATTAATCTGCCAGGATAACAGGCCATGTTGCCCCGAGAGAGCCACTTAGTGCCACGTGTTCCTCCAGCTCTTGAGGTAATGACTCCTAGACGCTGAGTGCAACACGGTAGTTAAGACGAGGGGAAGAAGGAGGGGAGGAGGGGAAGGAAGAGGGAAGGAGGGGAAGGAGGAGGGGAGAAGAGGGGAAGTGAGGAGTTGGGGAGAGGGCTAATCTACCTCCTCCAATTTCCATTGTTTCTTATTTCACTTTCTATCTCTCTCTCTCTCATCTTTCAATACCTCTTTAAGTCTCTCTCTTTTTTATTTTCTCTTTCACTTTCTCTTCTTTTCAATCTCTATTTCTCTTTATCTCTCTTGTTGACCCCTGGTGATTGTTGACCCCTGGTGATTGTTGACCCCTGGTTGACTTGGAAGGGGTCAGGATAAGGATTTGGGGTGGGACGGGGGAAGGAATAGCGCCCAACCACTTGAACTGTCGGCGTTCAATCCCCGACAGTTCTTGTGGTTGGGCGCTATTCCTTCCCCCGTCCCATCCCAAATCCTTATCCTGACCCCTTCCAAGTGCTATATAGTCGTAATGGCTTGGCGCTTTCTCCTCATAGTTCCATTCCATTCTAACCGTTTTTCTCTCTTTCAATCTAGCTTTCTCTTTCCATCTCTCTCTCTCTCTCTCTCTCTCTCTCTCTCTCTCTCTCTCTCTCTCTCTCTCTCTCCCTCTCTCTCTCTCTCCCTCTCTCTCTCTCTCTCTCTCTCTCTCTCTCTCTCTCTCTCTCTCTCTCCCTCTCTCTCTCCCTCTCTCTCTCTCTCTCTCTCTCTCTCGCTCTCTCTCTCTCTCTCTCTCTCTCTCCCCCTCTCTCTCTCTCTCTCTCTCTCTCTCTCTCTCTCTCTCTCTCTCCCTCTCTCTCTCTCTCTCTCTCTCTCTCTCTCTCTCTCTCTCTCTCTCTCTCTCTCTCTCTCTCTCTCTCCCTCTCTCTCTCTCCCTCTCTGTCTGTCTGTCTCTCTCTCTCTCTCTCTCTCTCTCTCTCTCTCTCTCTCTCTCCCTCTCTCTCTCTCCCTCTCTCTCTGTCTCTCTCTCTCTCTCTCTCTCTCTCTCTCTCTCTCTCTCTCTCTCTCTCTCTCTCTCCCCTAACGCGGCGCGTGGTTCGACAGTTTGGTGTCCAGGATGATCTCGTTAACCGTAATTGCAGCAGTTTAGAGCTTTAAGAGCCTTCACCGTGTAGTTAGGGAGTTGATGTGGTGGCCAACCGTCACTTGTTACGGAGAGTCGTTGTCAGTAGTTAAGTTACAACGGGACAAGCGGCTTGAGTGATGGGGAGGAGGAGGGGGGTGTCAATTCAAAGGGAAGACCTGTACAATACGCGTCATGTGGTCTGTGAGGAGAGATTTAGCGAGAATACAAGTTACAGTAATGAACGTAAGGACCCGTGGATTGTTTCAAGCGTAGGCTATACGTGTATATAAATGAGTTTTGGGCGGATGTAAATAGTAGTTGCCTCGTAAATGGGCCAATAGGCTTTCAGTTGGCTGATTTATTCAAAGGTTTTAATTTGTAAATTTTGTAAAGTATTTTTGTGTTTTATTTGGTCAGTATATTACATATTTGATAATTAGTTGTGTGGAAATTAATGGTATTACAGTTAACATTACAGGTTTTACAGTGTATTACAGTTTACATTACAGGTATTACAGTGAATTACAGTTTACATTACAGGTATTACAGTGAATTACAGTTTACATTACAGGTTTTACAGTGTATTACAGTTTACATTACAGGTATTACAGTTTACATTACAGGTTTTACAGTGTATTACAGTTTACATTACAGGTTTTACAGTGTATTACAGTTTACATTACAGGTATTACAGTGAATTACAGTTTACATTACAGGTTTTACAGTGTATTACAGTTTACATTACAGGTATTACAGTTTACATTACAGGTTTTACAGTGTATTACAGTTTACATTACAGGTTTTACAGTGAATTACAGTTTACATTACAGGTTTTACAGTGAATTACAGTTTACATTACAGGTTTTACAGTGAATTACAGTTTACATTACAGGTTTTTCAGTGTATTACAGTTTACATTACAGGTATTACAGTGAATTACAGTTTACATTACAGGTTTTACAGTGTACATTACAGGTATTACAGTGAATTACAGTTTACATTACAGGTTTTACAGTGTATTACAGTTTATATTACAGGTATTACAGTGAATTACAGTTTACATTACAAGTTTTACAGTGTATTACAGTTAACATTACAGGTTTTACAGTGAATTACAGTTTACATTACAGGTATTACAGTGAATTACAGTTTACATTACAGGTATTACAGTGAATTACAGTTTACATTACAGGTATTACAGTTTACATTACAGGTTTTACAGTGAATTACAGTTTACATTACAGTTTTACAGTGAATTACAGTTTACATTACATGTATTACAGTTTACATTACAGTTTTACAGTGTATTACAGTTTACATTACAGGTATTACAGTGTATTACAGTGCAGGGTTACAGTCGCATTGTTGACACTCGTTACATTGAACTAGTTGTTGAGGGAGACAACTTGGTCGAGGACAAAGCTGTATTGTACTTTTTTTCTTTTGCGTTTTTTTTTATTAATCTTAATCTCCCAAAGATAAGGAACAGGCTCGAGGCCCCTTTAGTGTGTGGTGGCTGGTGTTGACCCCTGGTGAGAGTTGACCCCTGGTGAGTGTTGACCCCCGGTGATTGTTGACCCCTGGTGAGTGTTGACCCCTGGTGAGTGTTGACCCCTGGTGAGTGTTGACCCCTGGTGAGTGTTGACCCCCGGTGAGTGTTGACCCCTGGTGAGTGTTGACCCCTGGTGAGTGTTGACCCCTGGTGAGTGTTGACCCCTGGTGAGTGTTGACCCCTGGTGAGTGTTGACCCCTGATGAGTGTTGACCCCTGGTGAGTGTTGACCCCTGGTGAGAGTTGACCCCTGGTGAGAGTTGACCCCTGGTGAGTGTTGACCCCTGGTGAGTGTTGACCTCTGGTGAGAGTTGACCAGTGGTGAGAGTTGACCCCTGGTGAGTGTTGACCCCTGGTGAGTGTTGACCTCTGGTGAGAGTTGACCAGTGGTGAGTGTTGACCACTGGTGATTGTTGACCCCTGGTGATTGTTGACCCCTGGTGAGTGTTGACCCCTGGTGAGTGTTGACCCCCGGTGATTGTTGACCCCTGGTGAGAGTTGACCCCTGGTGAGAGTTGACCCCTGGTGAGTGTTGACCCCTGGTGAGAGTTAACCTCTGGTGCTTGTTGACCCCTGGTGATTGTTGACCCCTGGTGAGTGTTGACCCCCGGTGATTGTTGACCCCTGGTGAGTGTTGACCCCCGGTGATTGTTGACCCCTGGTGAGTGTTGACCCCTGGTGAGAGTTGACCCCTGGGGAGAGTTGACCCCTGGTGAGTGTTGACCCCTGGTGAGTGTTGACCCCTGGTGAGTGTTGAACCCTGGTGAGAGTTGACCCCTGGTGAGTGTTGACCCCTGGTGAGAGTTGACCGCTGGTGAGAGTTGACCCCTGGTGAGTGTTGACCCCTGGTGAGTGTTGACCCCTGGTGAGTGTTGAACCCTGGTGAGAGTTGACCCCTGGTGAGTGTTGACCCCTGGTGAGTGTTGACCCCTGGTGAGAGTTGACCCCTGGTGAGTGTTGACCCCTGGTGAGTGTTGACCCCGGGTGAGTGTTGACCCCTGGTGAGTGTTGACCCCTGGTGAGAGTTGACCCCGGGTGAGTGTTGACCCCTGGTGAGTGTTGACCCCTGGTGAGTGTTGACCCCGGGTGAGTGTTGACCCCTGGTGAGTGTTGACCCCTGGTGAGTGTTGACCCCTGGTGCTTGTTGACCCCTGGTGCTTGTTGACCCCTGGTGAGTGTTGACCCCTGGTGCTTGTTGACCCCTGGTGAGTGTTGACCCCTGGTGAGAGTTGACCCCTGGTGAGTGTTGACCCCTGGTGAGTGTTGACCCCTGGTGCTTGTTGACCCCTGGTGAGTGTTGACCCCTGGTGCTTGTTGACCCCTGGTGAGTGTTGACCCCTGGTGAGTGTTGACCCCTGGTGCTTGTTGACCCCTGGTGAGAGTTGACCCCGAGTGAGTGTTGACCCCTGGTGAGTGTTGACCCCGGGTGAGTGTTGACCCCTGGTGCTTGTTGACCCCTGGTGATTGTTGACCCCCGGTGAGTGTTGACCCCGGGTGAGTGTTGACCCCTGGTGCTTGTTGACCCCTGGTGAGAGTTGACCCCGGGTGAGTGTTGACCCCTGGTGATTGTTGACCCCTGGTGAGTGTTAACCCCTGGTGAGTGTTGACCCCTGGTGATTGTTGACCCCTGGTGATTGTTGACCCCTGGTGAGTGTTGACCCCTGGTGATTGTTTACCCCTGGTGAGTGTTGACCCCGGGTGATTGTTGACCCCTGGTGATTGTTGACCCCTGGTGAGTGTTGACCTCTGGTGAGTGTTGACCCCTGGTGAGTGTTGACCCCTGGTGAGTGTTGACCCCTGGTGAGTGTTGACCCCTGGTGAGTGTTGACCCCTGGTGAGTGTTGACCCCTGGTGATTGTTGACCCCTGGTGAGTGTTGACCCCTGGTGAGTGTTGACCCCTGGTGAGAGTTGACCCCTGGTGAGTGTTGACCCCTGGTGAGTGTTGACCCCTGGTGAGTGTTGACCCCTGGTGATTGTTGATCCCTGGTGAGTGTTGACCCCTGGAGATTGTTGACCCCTAGTGAGTGTTGACCCCTGGTGAGTGTTGACCCCTGGTGATTGTTGACCCCTGGTGATTGTTGACCCCTGGTGAGTGTTGACCCCTGGTGAGTGTTGACCCCTGGTGATTGATGACCCCTGGTGCTTGTTGACCCCTGGTGATTGATGACCGATGGTGATTGTTGAACCCTGGTGATTGTTAACCCCTGGTGAGTGGTGACCCCTGGTGAGTATTGACCCCTGATGATTGTTGACTCCTGGTTATTGATGACCCCTGGTGCTTGTTGACCCCTGGTGATTGATGACCCCTGGTGATTGATGACCCCTGGTGCTTGTTGACCCCTGGTGATTGATGACCCATGGTGCTTGTTGACCCCTGGTGATTGATGACCCCTGGTGATTGTTGACCCCTGGTGAGTGTTAACTCCTAGTGAGTGGTGACCCCTGGTGAGTATTGACCCCTGGTTAGTGTGCATTGCAGGTGGGTGTTCTGTACGGAGGATGCTTCTGTAACAGGTCTCACGTGGAGCTCTGTAACAGGTCTCACGTGGAGCTCTGTAACAGGTCTCACGTGGAGCTCTGTAACAGGTCTCACGTGGAGCTCTGTAACAGGTCTCACGTGGAGCTCTGTAACAGGTCTCACGTGGAGCTCTGTAACAGGTCTCACGTGGAGCTCTGTAACAGGCTTCACGTGGAGCTCTACAACAGGTGAGTGATCTACCTGTTCCACAATATGCCAGGCGCCACTCCATAAACAACTAAGACTGAAATAAATCATGTTAAAATGTTCCTCTGGACGGATCAATTAAGCTGTGAGTGCTGGCTGGTAAAATGCCCTAATGATGCTGTAAAGATGTTAATAGCAAAAAAACACAGCCTAGAGGGAGGTGGTGGGGGTGGGGGGAGGGAGGGGATATGGGAGGGGGGGATGGTTGAGAGGGGGGTGGGGAGGAGGGGTGGTGGGGGGGAGGGGACGTTGGAGGGTGTCGGACGAGGGTTCGATGTAATGTATTTGTGAACTGTGTGTAGTAATATTTGATTGGAATCTATTGAACGTGTGTGTGTGTGTGTGTGTGTGTGTGTGTGTGTGTGTGTGTGTGTGTGTGTGTGTGTGTGTGTGTGTGTGTGTGTGTGTATTCACCTAGTTCTCACCTATTTGTGCTTGCAGGGGTTGAGCTTTGGCTCTTTGGTTCCGCCTCTCAACTGTCAATCAACTGGTGTACAGGTTCCTGAGCCTACTGGGTTCTATATCTACATTTGAAACTGTGTATGGAGTCAGCCTCCACCACATCACTGCCTACTACATTCCATCTGTTAACTACTCTGACACTGAAAAAGTTCTTTCTAACGTCCCTGTAAATTGTAAATTGTAAACAAAAATATAACACTGAAACAGTTCTCCCTGGTGTCACTCATCTGCGTCTCCAGTGTTCATCTATGACTCCTCGTTCCACTGTTCCCAGCTTTTAACAACGCGGGTTTATCTACTTTGTCAATTTCACTCAGAATATTATATGTTGTCATCATGTCTCTCTATCTCTCCTCCCCCCCTTCCCCAGAGTGTTAAGGTTTAGTGCTTTCAGTCTTTCCTCATGGCTCAGTATCTTCAGCTCCGGAACGAGTCTTACTGCATGTCTTCGGAGCTTAACAAGTTTCTCCTGGCCCTTTTTCAAGTATGGGTTCCATGTTGGGGAGGTATATTGAAGAGTGGGTGTGACCTTTGCCGTGTACAGGTCCCGGAGAGCCCCTGTGTGCAAGTTGGTGAAGGACACGCGGACGTTGACAAGTATGTCATATGTGGCTGTTGTTATGCTGCTAAAGTGGACTTCTGGCATCAGAGTTGTGGCTAGGGAGCTGGTCGGCCGAGCGGACAGCACGCTGGACTTGTGATCCTGTGGTCCTGGGTTCGATCCCAGGCGCCGGCGAGAAACAATGGGCAGAGTTTCTTTCACCCTATGCTCCTGTTACCTAGCAGTAAAATAGGTACCTGAGTGTTAGTCAGCTGTCACGGGCTGCTTCCTGGGGGTGGAGGCCTGGTCGAGGACCGGGCCGGGGGGACACTAAAAAAGCTCCGAAATCATCTCAAGATAACCTCAAGATAGGGTCCACTCCCAGGTCTTTCTCCTTCTCTGACTGAAGAATGTGTCGTCCCTTCATCCTGTACTGCTGTACTAGCCTTCGCCCTCCTCTTCCAGTCCTCATATCATTGCATTTTGCTTGGGTAAATTCTACCAGCCATTTTTCAGCCACTTCAGGAGTGCGTCCAAATCCGCTTGCAATGCGTCACAATCTAACCCAGACCTGACTCTTCTCATTTGTTTTGCATCGTCTGCAAACATTGATCGAGGGGGGCCAATTTCCTCTGTCAGATTCATTTAAACGGTTGGGCCTTAGAACCGAGCCTTGTGGTACTCCACTCGTGACCTCTCTCCACTCTGAGGTCACTGTGACCGCTTCCTTCCTCAGAGATACGTGCTGGCCCGCCTTAAGACGCTTCACGCGGGAGACAAATGCGGTCTTTCATGCGGGACTGTATCAAATGCCTTCTGACAGTCAAGGAATATGCAGTCTGTCCATCCCTGCCCATCACAATATTGGGAGAGTGAGAAGTGTGATGTGTGAGAGTGAGAAGTGTGATGTGTGAGAGTGAGAAGTGTGGTGTGTGAGAGTGAGAAATGTGGTGTGTGAGAGTGAGAAGTGTGGTGTGTGAGAGTGAGAAGTGTGGTGTGTGAGAGTGAGAAGTGTGGTGTGTGAGAGTGAGAAGTGTGGTGTGTGAGAGTGAGAAGTGTGGTGTGTGAGAGTGAGAAGTGTGGTGTGTGAGAGTGAGAAGTGTGGTGTGTGAGAGAGTGAGAAGTGTGGTGTGTGAGAGTGAGAAGTGTGGTGTGTGAGAGTGAGAAGTGTAGTGTGTGAGAGTGAGAAGTGTGGTGTGTGAGAGTGAGAAGTGTAGTGTGAGAGTGAGAAGTGTGGTGTGTGAGAGTGAGAAGTGTGGTGTGGGAGAGTGAGTAGTGTGGTGTGTGAGAGTGAGTAGTGTGGTGTGTGAGAGTGAGAAGTGTGGTGTGTGAGAGTGAGTAGTGTGGTGTGTGAGAGTGAGTAGTGTGGTGTGTGAGAGTGAGAAGTGTGGTGTGTGAGAGTGAGAAGTGTGGTGTGTGAGAGTGAGAAGTGTGGTGTGTGAGAGTGAGAAGTGTGGTGTGTGAGAGTGAGTAGTGTGGTGTGTGAGAGTGAGAAGTGTAGTGTGTGAGAGTGAGAAGTATGGTGGTAGTGGCAGCGAGTGACAATTCAGAACACGGTAAAATAAAATGGACAATAACTATCTGCAACAAACTAGGAAGATGAAAATGTTGCATAGTGCAAAGTGGCTGTGTGAATGGCAAGACATTGAGCGTGACGCCAACCGCCTGATGTGTGTGTATGCTCATATAGTTGTGCTTGCGGGGGTGGTTGAGCTTCGGCTCTTTGGTCACGCCTCTCTTCTCTTAATCAACTGGTTTACAGATTCCTGAGCCTATTGGGTTCAGTCATATTCACATTTGAAACTGTGTATGGAGTCAGCCTCCACCAAATCACTGCCTAATGCTTTCCACCTGTTAACTACTCTGACACTGTGTGTATGTGTGTGTGTGTATGTGTGTGTATGAAATATGTATCATATTTCCTCTTGTTCTCACTAAGTCACTAGGTTTATTTCCCTTAGCCTTCTTAGCTCATTTTGCCCCCTTATATTCTTGTTGCAAAATCTTTGGACTATCTCTGCTTTCGTTTATCTATCTATCTATCTATCTATCTATCTATCTATCTATCTATCTATCTATCTATCTATCTATCTCTTTTTGGTGCTTTACCGGGTGCTAGTTCCATGCTGAACTAGCAGAATGATCCCATGACCCCTGTCATGAACCTATTGGTGACAGTGGGCCAGTGTGTCAGGGTGGGTGGTGAGTCCTCAGGTGGTGTCCTCTCTCGGTGTTGACGTGTTGCTGTTTCCATAGTTCACTTCTCTGTCCTCTAGCCTCTGTCCTTCTCTTCTCTATCTCCCAATGCTCTTATCTTAAAATTCAATAGTGATTGAACCTAGCAGAGGATTAAACTATGGCAATTGAACCTAGCAGAGGATTAAACTATGGCAATTGAACCTAGCAGAGGATTAAACTATGGCAATTGAACCTAGCAGAGGATTAAACTATAGCAATTGAACCTAGCAGAGGATTAAACTATGGGGATTGAACCTAGCAGAGGATTAAACTATGGGGATTGAACCTAGCAGAGGATTAAACTATGGCAATTGAACCTAGCAGAGGATTAAACTATGGGGATTGAACCTAGCAGAGGATTAAACTATGGGGATTGAACCGTGTCATAATCCTTCCTCCTGTACGATCCTAACTCCTCCACAAAGTGATTCCTATAAATCAGAACATTTATGAACCAAGAACCTTTTATTATGTTAGATATCTTCACAATTCCTTCTATTTCAACACTTTATCTCTCACTAACATCTGTGAGAGATAAAATCTCACCTTAGCCTGCTTTTCCAACTTTTATGGAGAACAGTGTCAACGACGTTTTGGTAATCTAGGAAGGTGCAGTCCACCCATCCTTCTCTCATCCATAGAGGTCTTCCTCGATGTTTGGTTTGCTAGAAGTTCTCATCATCAGTGACCCCTGATGCTGTCAATCCACCTGTCATGTTGAATGCTGTCAATCCACCTGTCAGGTTGGATGCTGTCAATCCACCTGTCAGGTTGGATGCTGTCAATCCACTTGTCATGTTGAATGCTGTCAATCTACCTGTCATGTTGGATGCTGTCAATCCACCTGTCATGTAGAAGGCTGTCAATCCACCTGTCATGTTGAATGCTGTCAATCTACCTGTCATGTTGCCAAGTTAAGTCATCTGGACTGTCACTCTGCTCAACGGAACTTAATTTAGACCCAAGTTCGGTGGCTTTATCTTTACGAACGTCGTTAAACGTATGTACTATACACGTCGTTAAGGAATCAACGACCTTTTCAGAGTTTAGCAACGTGGTAACTGAAGGATTACCAGTTAACTGAGTCAAGTGTGAGAACAGCCAATATTAGGCCTAGCTACGTTATTGTTAAGCTTCAAAGAAACGTATTTTAGCCTAACTAACCTAACCTAACCTAACCTAACCTCTCTAAACCTAACCTAACCTAACCTAACCTAACCTAACCTTCCCTAACCTAACCTAACCTTCCCTAACCTAACCTAACCTTCCCTAACCTAACCTAACCTAACGAAAAATATGCAAATGTTATTATATATATATATATATATATATATATATATATATATATATATATATATATATATATATATATATATATATATATAGTGTGTTCTACATGTGTTTGATGTCATTGTGACGTTATATATTTAATTCCGAGGCAGTTTTTGAGTGCTTCCCCATATTAACTATCGCGTTATTCCTCCCGGCAGCGTTCATAAGGTTCTTTAGCCCTGACCTCAGCAAGGGATGACAGAGGTCACGACCTCTCCGTAAGGTGCAGTCGCACCTCCACAGATCTCCAGTATCACCTAATGATACTAGTAATGGCTCCAAAGAGCCACCACTTACGGGCTATTCATGCCCGTGCCACCTTTAGGGTGGCTTAATCTTATCAATATATCAATTAAGGGATGACCAGTCTCTCATTTGACATCCTAAGATGCTAGAATGTTGCCTCGCTTGATAATGCTAGAGAGAGAGAGAGAGAGACAGAGAGAGAGACAGAGAGAGAGACAGAGAGGGAGAGAGACAGAGAGAGAGAGAGAGAGAGAGAGAGAGAGAGAGAGAGAGAGAGAGAGAGAGAGAGAGAGAGAGAGAGAGAGAGAGAGAGAGAGAGAGAGGGAGAGAGAGAGAGAGGGACAGAGAGAGAGAGAGAGAGAGAGAGAGAGAGAGAGAGAGAGAGAGAGAGAGAGAGAGAGAGAGAGAGAGAGAGAGAGAGAGAGAGAGAGAGACAGACAGAGAGACAGAGAGAAGTTTACAGACACTACACACTTACCTAGATTAGCAAATAGGCTACATTCACCTAGGGAAAATAGCTCGCAAATACAAGGATAAAAAAGCCCACAATAGTTTACAAACAAACACCCCCACATGATACTTAATAAAATTATCCCAATAAGCAAATAGAACACAAAGTAGGATGCGGAAACTATGTTTAGCGAGTGCTTTGATCTCCCAAAGAGCTCTCGTTAAACGCATTCGCTGTTGTGGGTCCGGGTTCTCTCTCTCGCTGTTCTGGGCTGTTGTGTGTGTGTGTGTGTGTGTGTGTGTGTGTGTGTGTGTGTGTGTGTGTGTGTGTGTGTGTGTGTGTGTGTGTGTGTGTGTGTGTGTGTGTGTTTTGGGGCGGCTGAAAAGAGCAGGAAAGCCAAACAAGGACTTTCCGGGAACCGCGAACCTCGCCTGATCTTCACAGCAACTGGCCGGCTGATGGGGTGTGTGTGTGTTCAATACTCACGCGCCTGTGTGCTGATGATCTTGTGGACACATACACACACACACACACACACACACACACACACACACACACACACACACACACACACACACACACACACACACACACACACACACATATACATACACACAAACACAAATATAAATGAAACTGGTTTCACACCCCAGTAGTATATATATATATATATATATATATATATATATATATATATATATATATATATATATATATATATATATATATATATATACATATATATATATATGTATATATGAGAACGCACTTCTCAGCCTACTTTGCAAGGCCCGATTTGCCTTGTAAATCGGACAATAAGCCAAGTTTTCATGAATTAATTGTTTTTCGACTACCTAACCTACCTAACCTAACTTTTTCGGCTACCTAACGTAACCTAACCTATAAAGATAGGTTAAGTTAGGTTAGGTAGGGTTGGTTAGGTTCGGTCATATATCTACGTTAATTTTAACTAAAATAAAAAAAAATTGACCTCATACATAATGAAATGGGTAGCTTTATCATTTCATAAGGAAAAAATTTGAGAAAATATGTTAATTCAGGAAAACTTGGCTTATTAGGCAAATCGGGCCTTGCATAGTAGGCTGAGAAGTGCGTTCTGGCTACTAGGTACGACATATATATATATATATATATATATATATATATATATATATACATATATATATATATATATATATATATATATATATATATATATATATATATATATATATATATTTTTTTTTTTTAAACCTAAAAGGGGGTACCACCTCTGGTGCAAGTGTAGGGACCCATAGCCTCAGAGAAGAAAATAATGAATGTTCAGAGAAGACCTTGTGGATCCTCACTGAACACGTTGAAATTTTCTTCCCCTACCTCCCCTATTCTTTTAGTGTGTGTATATATATCTAACTTTATTTTAAAATTTCATTACACAAAAATGATTACAACATTGGTTACATGCAGGGTACAAGGCTGCTTGTCACAAGTTGTAGAGCTCCTCCAGCTCCTCAGATGGCGGGCAGGAACCATGGATGCAGTGAACCTTTCCTCTCTGGTTCGCCACACTAAGGCGCTGAAAGAGAAAACTGGCAGCTCTAGGGTCTCTAGTTGTTTCAATAAGCTTGGACCCCAGCTCCTTAAAAAAACTTGCAGCACTTTTACCCCAGGCACCAAGTGTCTCTGAGGCAATGGGGACAAAATTGTAGTGGTGCTCAAGGTCCCCGTATTTACGTGACTTGGCTGCTTCCCAGTGATTGGCAGCACTGCTTGAGTAGAACTGAAGTTAACATAAGTGTTGGCTAAGGTTGAAGCGCAAGTGTAGTCCCACACCAACTGTCTACCATTCTTCCAGGGGTTCACCGTGATCCCGTCTGGGCGACCGACGGGCTCATCAGAGTTGCGGGGCATTAGGTAACGGGGATCTCTCTCTGCTGGACAACCGGCCATGGTAAGGCTTCTCTTGATAATGTCGTTAACCTCGTCGTGTCTTGCATGCCATCCTCCTGTCCTTTGGCAGAGAAGGCGATGCCGTCCGTACCTGTCGGCCACTGCCTCGCCGCAAATACACCTGTAGTCGGTGTGGATTGGGGCAGCGAGGCGGAGAGCCACAGCAATTCGCAGCAATTTAATTCACAGTAATCCAATTATATATATATACATACATAGATACATATATATATATATATATATATATTATATATATATATATATATATATATATATATATATATATATATATATATATATATATATATATATATATATTATTTTTACTAGAAGGAGTACTCGGTAATGCCCGAATCTTTGTTTGCCTCTCTCCCTCCATCTAGGTTTCTCTCTCCCTCTCTACCTCATCCCATTATCTCCCCCTCTATTCCTACTGTTCTCTCTCCATCCTTCCCGTTCTCCATCTCATCCATCCCTCACTCTCTCCCTCCCGATTTATGTTCCTCTCTCTCTCCAGGTTTATCTCTCTCTCTACCTCTTCCATTTGTCTCTTCCTTCCTCCCCCCCTTCTCTCTCGCCCTCTCTCCCACTGTACGTCTGTCTATCACTGTGTGCGTGTGTATGTCTCTTCAGTCTACGTCTGTCTTTCTGTCTCTTTATCTGTCTGTCACTGTCTGTCTCTTTTCGTTTTACTACGGTTAGGGTTTATTATTAATGCCACTGAGACTCCTAGTGAAGCTGCAAGCAAGAGCTGTTATCCTGCGTCAGCTCACCTGAAGCCTGCCCCCTACTTGAGCTTATTATTTGTAGTTTGTAGGAATAACCTAATTTGAATGGCAAGTAACTATCATGTATGATAGTACTGTGGGTCGGGAAGGTCAGGAGGTGCATACTCGAGATGGTAGCGAACTTGTGCTACATATAATCATGCCTTTTATAGGCCTACGAGGTGGTGGGGGCTACAAGTTTCCTGGCTGCCTTTGGAGGGCTGGGGGGGGGGGGAAGGGTTGACCCCGTGGCTTTTCATAGTTACTGAAAAGTCAAACTTCATTCCCCAAATGTTCCCATTCATCACTAAGCACTATAGAATTGTTGTCACACATTTGTATGCCTACCCTATTTGAAATGTCATTCAGTCTTGTTATCATCATCACCGGTGTTTTCTCAGGTGCAAATATGACCTGCTATCGCATTCCTGGGAAAGATATTACTGAAAGTTGTGATTTATGACTCTCGTAGCAGTTGGCATTTCTTATTTTCCGTATGAAAAGTTAAATTAGTCATCGGCATAGGCCTGAGCTTCAGGAATGAGGTGCAACAGATCACGGAATAAGACATTCCACAGTAGAGCCGTCTAGTACACTGACACCAACTGAGTGCCTCAAATTCAGCCTCATTGAGGACAACTATTAGGGTCCGTTCCTGAAGGTAGCCCTATAAAACCAGTAAAATGCAGCCTGAGATATTTAGTACTAGAAGGTTTGCTAGTAATACTGAGTGCCACACCTGATAAAAGACACCTACAAAGCAACAACACAGCTGATCTTGGACTCATTCAATGACTAGTGCCAGTTAGTGGAGAGATGTAGCAGGAGATCGGCAGCAGAACTACCTTTACGAAAACCATATTGTCGTCCAGGTAGTAGCCGATGAGGGTAAACACATATATATTATTTGCAAAGCGATTAATGTTTAGAATATTTTGCCACTAATTGAAAGCATTAAAACTGGTCTGAAGCACTGAACGACTCTTCTATTTGTGTGCTGGGACTACTTCTGCCTTCGTCCATAGTGAGGGTCAACTTCCTTGAGATAGGCAGAGATGGTAGAGTTGGGAGAGGCGGAGGGAGCACAAGAACACAATATGGTCTTGGGCTGACCTTGGCCGGTTCCTCTACCTGGCCTATGTCGAGTGTTTTAAGAAGATGGTCAGCTTCGACCTGTTGAATGACCACTTTAGGCAAGTTGGACTCAGTCATTGGATAAAGACGTGCAGGTGGTCGTTCAAGATCAAGAACTTGCACCTGTACAGCAAAATTGTTGGCTAGTTGTTCAGCCTTTTTCAGATAGCAATATTTTCTTCATCGTGGCTTAGCGGCGGGATTGTGCCCTCAGATGAATCACATCGCTGCTTCTTAACAAGACAGACAACCAGACACAACTCTTCCTGATGTAAGTTTTGTCTACTTTTTAATTCACAATTGGATATCGCCCACCTTTGAGCCACTCATTTGAAGACAAGATTGTGAGAGAGAAAAATTGGACATTTGCTTAGTTGATCACGTCTCCTTGGAGCAAGAATTTCATTCAGTGGCTCAGTTCCCCTTGTCCCAGAGTCAGGTTGTACGAGCGAATTCCTCACCTCAAGCTGTTGGGATAGCCGGTGTAGTCATGACAGTCTGGACATATCCACGACAGCCGGGAATCTTATCAAAGTTCTCAGGAGTAGTGTCATCGAAAAATACTGTATATCCATTGCAACACCAACACCATCAACCACTCTTGCACCAGCAGGCAACCTCGTCAGCTTTGTCCGACCTACTAAAGGCCTCTGTAGAAGGTGGATTCTGATATTCACACAATGAATTGAAGGAGTTAGTGCACTCGAAATCGTCAGTCACAACATCCCACTGTTGGTAAAACGTCTGGGAAAGTTTACATTGCTGACTTAGAGTAGGCTGATGGTCTGCGGAGTTGGCGGCTCAGCCCGACTCCCGCTGCGTTGCGGAGTCTGTCACTTGTACATGTGCGCCACGGGATCAACACACGTATTCAGAGACCTTCCACATGGGTGGCAACAGAAGTCAGCACCTGTCTTTCAAGGTGAAGAGCAGACGTCAAGGCACTTGTCCTGCTGGCACCGGATAGACACTTTTGCCTCTTGTAGTACAAACACAAACATAAGAGTGAAAGTCGGGAGTGCATCCAAAGAAACTTTTAGCGTTTACGATTCTGTGAAGCTCTTGAGTCGATGTAGCAGCTCAGAATACCCAGTTAGGTAGCACTCTCAATAAGAAGTTATTAGCTCAGGATATTTCTCTCTGTTTGTCTGTTTGTCTGGCTGTCTGTCCTAGTCTGTTTGGTGCCAACAGCAACCCTCTGCATAGGCCGGCAGAGTGCTTGCTGGCGGGAGTTCTGTGGCTGCTTGTACGTGTACATGACTTGAGAGGGTGAGTATCGAAGGCTGACACTCAGGAGAGTGGAGACCAAGGGCTGAAACTTGCGAGTGTCAGCTGACTGAGGGCTGACACTCAAGATGGTGATTATCAAGAGAAGGTTATTATGGTGGTAGTAGACCTGGTATTAATGACGTCAAGAACACCTAACACACACACTATTACAGGCAACAAATGATTGAATTTATTGAAAAATTTTGCAGACATCAGTGCACAATGTTTTATTTTACACTAATAGAAAAATTACAGAGAAAAGCTAATCTCAGGTGTAGTTAATATGAAATTCTAAGAATCATCATTGGGTTCCTATTAACTCCATGTCAAGTGGCACTCGTTTCATTTATGCCAACCCCGACCCGACCATGTTGGGCACGTTCCCCCACAAGCGTCTGGCCTCGAGCATCAGACAGACATTTCCATTTGCAGATGGACACAAACACAGGCGGGACCAAAGAGCCAGAGCTCAACCCCCGCAAACACAACTAGGTGAGTACAACTAGGTGAGTACACACACACACACACACACACACACATACAAATATATATATATATATATATATATATATATATATATATATATATATATATATATATATATACAATATATAGTTTACAATATATATATATATATAATATATATATATATATACAATATATAGTTTACAATATATATATATATATATATATATATATATATATATATATATATATATATATATATATATATATATATATTCTCGAAATGCTGTACGTACCACTGAAATCAAAATAAATCATTAATCGACTTCATGTGTAGATTATTAGCATATTTTTGCGTTTTTGTTTCCATCATTGTCTGTGAAATATGTGCACTGAGTTTACAAACTCTCATTAGAGGGAAGTTTCGTATATGGAAGTCCAAAAACGTGCAAATATTTACTCTGAATGCAAATTGATGCAAAGGGATATTTCCCCTGCTGGGTGAGTGTATCCTCTGAATATAAATACCGAAACCTGTACATCATTCAATGATGAAAGCTGCCATTATTGCCAGAAATATTATTGCTATTAAGTGCTTCACCAGAGGCAAAGAGAGAGAGAGAGAGAGAGAGAGAGAGAGAGAGAGAGAGAGAGAGAGAGAGAGAGAGAGAGAGAGAGAGAGAGAGAGTGTTGGTAACAGATGGGGAGGAGATACCATCCCCTACCAATCACCCTCCACCACCCCTTCCCCAACACCCTTCACCTTCTCTCCCTCCCTCCCTCTCTCCCCCAAGCAAACACCCCCCTCCCCATCCCCTTACCCCTCCTCCCCCTCCTTCCCTCCCCCACACCAAGAAACCGTAATAACTGACAGCCGATCCCAGACAGATCACCGCTAGTGAGAAACCTTGCAGCTGCAACCAATCAGAATGCGCTCTATGTCCTACGGCGAGCGTAGATTGGTCGGCGTGTGAACGTCATCGGTCTTCGTCGGCGTGACAAGAGTGAGCTTCTCACCCGTTGAGATTTCTTTCAGGTGTGAAAAATGATGAGAGTTTATTGGGAAAGGTAAATATGACCGGAGAGTGTATATATAAATATATATATATATATATATATATATATATATATATATATATATATATATATATATATATATATATATATATATATATATATATATATTATTAAATATGACCGAAAAAGTAAGATTAATAATTCTAACACGAATTTTCTCAATCTTTCGTACATTACGCTTCACTGTTGGAGGTAAATAAAAAATCACTTCTCCAAAATTCATTTTTATTTCTAGTCTGACGCGACACGGGCGCGTTTCGTAAAACTTATTACATTTTCAAAGACTTCACAAATACACAACTGATTAGAACTTACGTATCTCTGATTTTATATCTACATTTGAGTGAGGTGGGAGGGGTGATGTGGCATTAACACAAGACAGAACAAGAGGGGATATTAATAGGGTATTAAAAGTATCAACACAAGACAGAACAGAAACAATGGGTATTGAATAGAAGTGTTTGTAGAAAGCCTATTGGTCCATATTTCTTGATGCTTCTATATTGGAGCGGAGTCTTGAGGTGGGTAGAATATAGTTGTGCAATAATTGGCTGTTGATTGCTGGTGTTGACTTCTTGATGTGTAGTGCCTCGCAAACGTCAAGCCGCCTGCTATCGCTGTCTATCGATGATTTCTGTGTTGTTTACTAGGATTTCTCTGACGATGGTTTGGTTATGGGAAGAGATTATATGTTCCTTAATGGAGCCCTGTTGCTTATGCATCGTTAAACGCCTAGAAAGAGATGTTGTTGTCTTGCCTATATACTGGGTTTTTTGGAGCTTACAGTCCCCAAGTGGGCATTTGAAGGCATAGACGACGTTAGTCTCTTTTAAAGCGTTCTGTTTTGTGTCTGGAGAGTTTCTCATGAGTAGGCTGGCCGTTTTTCTGGTTTTATAGTAAATCGTCAGTTGTATCCTCTGATTTTTGTCTGTAGGGATAACGTTTCTATTAACAATATCTTTCAGGACCCTTTCCTCCGTTTTATGAGCTGTGGAAAAGAAGTTCCTGTAAAATAGTCTAATAGGGGGTATAGGTGTTGTGTTAGTTGTCTCTTCAGAGGTTGCATGGCTTTTCACTTTCCTTCTTATGATGTCTTCGATGAAACCATTGGAGAAGCCGTTATTGACTAGGACCTGCCTTACCCTACAGAGTTCTTCGTCGACTTGCTTCCATTCTGAGCTGTGGCTGAGAGCACGGTCGACGTATGCGTTAACAACACTCCTCTTGTACCTGTCAGGGCAGTCGCTGTTGGCATTTAGGCACATTCCTATGTTTGTTTCCTTAGTGTAGACTGCAGTGTGGAAACCTCCGCCCTTTTCCATGACAGTTACATCTAGAAAAGGCAGCTTCCCATCCTTTTCCGTCTCGTAAGTGAAACGCAGCACGGAACTCTGCTCAAATGCCTCCTTCAGCTCCTGCAGATGTCTGACATCAGGTACCTGTGTAAAAATGTCGTCAACATACCTGCCGTATATGGCCGGTTTCAAGTTCATGTCGACTAAGACTTTTTGCTCGATGGTACCCATGTAGAATTATTAATCTTACTTTTTCGGTCATATTTAATAATATATGTCTACAGGAAAGACTGCTACCAAAATATACTAATATATATATATATATATATATATATATATATATATATATATATATATATATATATATATGTCGTACCTAGTAGCCAGAACGCACTTCTCTGCCTACTATGCAAGGCCTGATTTGCCTAATAAGCCAAGTTTTCATGAATTAATTATTTTTCGACTACCTAACCTACCTAACTTAACCTAACCTAACTTTTTCGGCTACCTAACCTAACCTAAGCTATAGAGATAGGTTAGGTTAGGTTAGGTAGGGTTGGTTAGGTTCGGTCATATATCTACGTTAATTTTAACTCCAATAAAAAAAAATTGACGTCATACGTAATGAAATGGGTAGCTTTGTCATTTCATAAGAAAAAAATTTGAGAAAATACATTAATTCAGGAAAACTTGGCTTATTAGGCAAATCGGGCCTTGCATAGTAGGCCGAGAAGTGCGTTCTGGTTACTAGGTACGACATATATATATATATATATATATATATATATATATATATATATATATATATATATATATAATATATATATATATATATATATATATATATATATATATATATATAAATATATATATATATATATATATATATATATATATATATATATATATATATATATATATATATATATATATATATATATATATATATATATAAGAAAATATCTGCTTGTCCTAGATGCAGGACCAGACTCTAGGGACAACATCATCAAACTTTTCAAGATGAAAAATAGGGGTATGGGACTGTCATAAGCCAGTTGAGGTGGGGCCCAGTGCTCTCCCCTCCCCCCTCCCCATTAAAAAATAATCAGCTCTTATTTTGAATCCCAGTGAAGTCAGCACTGGACTTTTTTCTGATTTTTGGATAAGAGTTTTTCAACATTTATTTTAGTTGTTCATTATCATCACAACTTTCACACAACATAACCACAACATCTTTCAACTACATTTTTACAACGTTGCATCAAAGTAGCAAATGTAAAAGTAACGTGGGAGAGGGAGGAGGGGAGAGGAAAGGAGTGGGGGGAGAGGGGAGAGAGGGGAAAATAATGGGGAAGAGGGGGGGAGTGGAAGGGAGAAAGATCCGGGCACCACCATATACTACATCAAGTATATTATATTTGCTTTGAAAACAAATGTTATATGATACAAATTTGGTTTGGAATCATATGGCACCAGGAGCTATCGTTCAATCATGTAAGTTCTCTAGGTTAGTACTGCTAGGTGAGCGCACAAGTTCTGCTAAGCTAGTACTGCTAGGTGAGTGCAGATGTTCTACTAGGCTGGTAGGCAGACTGTGGGCAGACTGCATTTTCTTGGACTGTCAGAAAGCCTTTGACACAGTACCCCATAAAAGGCTGTTACAAAAGTTGGAGCAACAGGCAGGAGTAAAAGGTAAGGTGCTCCAGTGGATAAGGGAGTATCTAAGCGACAGGAAACAGCGAGTAACTGTGAGAGGAGAGACATCAGAGTGGCGAGATGTCATCAGCGGAGTCCCACAGGGCTCTGTACTCGGACCCATCCTGTTTCTAATATATGTAAACGACCTTCCAGAGGGTATAGACTCATTCTTCTCAATGTTTGCTGATGATGCAAAAATTATGAGAAGAATCAAGACAGATGAAGATGGACAGAGATTACAGGATGACCTGGACAAACTGGAGGAATAGTCTAGAAAATGACTGCTAAAGTTCAACTCAGGAAAGTGTAAAGTAATGAAATTAGGCGAAGGGAGCAAAAGGCTGAACACAAGGTACCATCTGGGAGGTGAAATCCCGCAAGAGTCAAGTAGAGAGAAAGATCTGGGGGGTTGATATCACACGGAATTTGTCCCCAAAGGCCCACATCAAAGGGATATCATCAGCGGCATATGCTAGACTGGCCAACATATGAACTGCCTTTAGAAACTTGTATAAGGAATCGTTCAGGACCCTGTATACCACTTATGTCAGACCAATCGTGGAATATGCAGCTCCTGCCTGGAGTCCATATCTAGTTAAACACAAGACAAAGTTAGAGAAGATTCAGCGGTATGCCACCAGACTGGTCCCGGAACTGAGAGGTATGAGCTACGAGGAAAGACTGAAGGAGCTGAACCTCACGTCCCTGGAACACAGAAGAGTAAGGGGAGACATGATAACCACCAACAAAATTCTCAGGGGAATTGACAGAGTGGACAAAGAAAAACTCTTCAGCACGGGTGGGACACGAACAAGGGGACACAGGTGGAAACTTAGTACCCAGATGAGCCACACAGACGTTAGAAAGATTTTTTTCAGTGTCAGAGTAGTTTAGTTAGTAAATGGAACGCACTAGGAAATGATGTGGTGGAGGCTGACTCTATACACAGTTTCAAATGTAGATATGATAAGAGCCCAGTAGGCTCAGGAATCTGTACACCAGTTAATTGACAGTTGAGAGGCGGGACCAAAGAGCCAAAGCTCAACCTCCTCAAGCACAACTAGGTGAGTACAACTTTTGAGTACAACTTTTGAGTACAACTAGGTGAGTACACACACTCTCCCTTCCCCCCCCCCCCGGGCTTATAAAGTGAACCAGCGGTTCATTTTGTCTGCAGCTTAGCAAAGAAAAGAAGCCTATTTGTATTCCACCAGAAATATGGTCGTGCCTCCATGTCCAGGGCTGGCCAAGGTGTTTGTTACAGTAGAAAGAGAGGGAGGCAGCGATGGAAGAGAGAAAAAGATGGAAGAGGTGGAGGAAGGAAGTAGGAAAAGCCGCTAAGCGTAGGTGGCACCAAGAGAAGAGGAAATAATGTAGGGGAAAAAAAAAGAAGAGTGAAAGGAAATGGGTGATAACTAAAAGGAGGACAAACAGACTAAAAGAGACGGGTGATAGATGTATGGAGCAGAGAGGTCAGGCGGGGGTTAAGAAAAACAAAAACAAAAAAACATACCAACATTAGAATTATGAAAAATACAGAAGGCTGACTTGTTCTTGAGAGTCCAGCTCTGACACCTGATCACTCTTGCTCTTTCTGCTCGATGCATAAACTTTCTGCCCGATGCATAAACTTTCTGCTCGATGCATAAACTTTATGCCCGATGCATAAACATTCTGCCCGATGCATAAACATTCTGGCCGATGCATAAACTTTCTGCCCGATGCATAAACATTCTGCCCGATGCATAAACATTCTGCCCGATGCATAAACATTCTGCCCGATGCATAAACATTCTGCCCGATGCATAAACATTCTGCCCGATGCATAAACTTTCTGCCCGATGCATAAACATTCTGCCCGATGCATAAACATTCTGCCCGATGCATAAACTTTCTGCCCGATACATATAGACTTTCTGCCCGATACATATAGACTTTCTGCCCGATACATATAGACTTTCTGCCCGATACATATTGACTTTCCAGCGACCTGATTTCTATAATGTTAGTAACTTCGTTTCTCAATTATGAAACCTCTATTTTTGCACCATTTATATATTTGTTTCATCAGTCTAAACATATTCATCTTCAACAACATTGGATTATATATATATATATATATATATATATATATATATATATATATATATATATATATATATATATATATATATATATATATATATATATATATATATATGTCGTACCTAATAGCCAGAACGCACTTCTCAGCCAACTATGCATGGCCCAATTTGCCTAATAAGCCAAGTTTTCATGAATTAATGTTTTTTCGACTACCTAACCTACCTAACCTAACCTAACCTAACTTTTTCTGCTACCTATCTTAACCTAACCGATAGAGATAGGTTAGGTTAGGTTAGGTAGGGTTGGTTAGGTTCGGTCATATATCTACGTTAATTTTAACTTCAATAAAAAAAAATTGACCTCATACATAATGAAATGGGTAGCTTTATCACTTCATAAGGAAAAAATTAGAAAAAATATATTAAATCAGGAAAACTTGGCTTATTAGGCAAATCGGGCCTTGCATAGTTGGCTGAGAAGTGCGTTCTGGCTATTAGGTACGACATATATATATATATATATATATATATATAAAATATAAATTAAATAAAATATTAATTAATAAAATTATAAAATATTAATTAAAATAGACTTTAAACAATTACATATCTGCTTTTCCATTTTCCCAATTAACGGGTTGCTTTATCTCTGCCTTGCTACAGTAGGCAGACAAGCCACGGACCACATTTCCGGTCCACCCAGGTTCACACTGGTCCACGCACTAGAACCCGACCGGTCCACGGGATTTTAACATCCAAACCTATTATCCTTTAAAGTTCATCCCATGGATTAATTTGTCTTTACTCCCCATACACTCACACATTCAAGCGTTCGATTCCAACACAGTCCATGATGATGGTGCCCCGGCCCCACCTCTCAGGTCAATAGGTCACTCGAGAGGAGGGTAGGTATAGCCTAAGCTGTGTCTTACTGTCCCAATAAACATACTTGAACTTGAATCTAACTCGACCATTCATCCAAGGATTATTCGGATCTTGGGTCTCTAGCTGAGCTGATCTTCACCTGACAATCCTCTAATCTGGAGCTACCTCTCCTCCACCACCGTCAATCTGCCGTTAACACGTCGTCTATCATCAATCCCCGGAGGCAAAATAACTGTTAACACGCTCAGAAAATAACGAAGGTCTGGTACACTGTACTTAGTGTCACCATTATTATTCTTGTACGGGAAATGGTGGCAGTGAAAACCGGTTTTGGAGGGAATTAAGAGGTGCGAGGAAGCGCGTTTACCGTTTAATTTTGAGAGGAATTGACACGCAAATTGTAAACGTTTTCATAATTGTATTAAAAGATTGGTAGCTAGAAGCGTGAATAATGTTAGGTCAGGGGAGCCGGTCGGCCGAGCGGACAGCACGCTGGACTTGTGATCCTGTGGTCCCGGGTTCGATCCCAGGCGCCCGCGAGAAACAATGGGCAGAGTTTCTTTCACCCTATGCCCCTGTTACCTAGCAGTAAATTAGGTACCTGGGTGTTAGTCAGCTGTCACGGGCTGCTTCCTGGGGGTGGAGGCCTGGTCGAGGACCGGGCCGCGGGGACACTAAAGCCCCGAAATTATCTCAAGATATATCTCAAGAAGGGGGAAGACTAGAGTCAGGCCTCAATAAGCATTTACGCATCCTCTTACGAAACCTGTACATCTTTCCTCAATTAGGTTTTTTTTTTTTACATTTATTAAACTGCTCCGAAGCACTACGAGGTTCTTTATAACAAAAATAGCTTAGCGTTGCTTAGTTACAAATTCGTAAAGTTTTACGAATTTTGATCTATTGATCTATATTAACAATGCTGTTATGATTGAGGAAAGATGTAATGGTTTCGCATGTGGGTGTGTAAATGCTATGCGAGTCGCTATGATATATATATATATAGTACGTCATATTTTGACGTTGGTGATTTTGATGTAAAAAGCTGTGTATCATTCGAGAGGTTGAACAGGCACATGACTAACAGAAAACGGAGTAAGATCTATTCGAAATGACTTTTTGATAAAGGAAAATTTTTCCTTTTTTTTGATAAAGGAAAATTTTTCCTTTTTTTTGATAAAGGAAAAAATTTCCTTTTTGATAAAGGAAATTTGTGTAAATTTGTGTTTCCTTCGTAAATTAAAATAGTTTCTTTAGTGGAAGTTTAACATTATTTTGTTAATGGTTCTTATGAAAGTGAAAACCAATTGGGTTGTTAATGGTTCTTATAGAAGTGAAAACCAATTGGGTTGTTAATGGTTCTTATGGAAGTGAAAACCAATTGGGTTGTTAATGGTTCTTATGGAAGTGAAAACCAATTGGGTTGTTAATGGTTCTTATGGAAGTGAAAACCAATTGGGTTGTTAATGGTTCTTATGGAAGTGAAAACCAATTGGGTTGTTAATGGTTCTTATGGAAGTGAAAACCAATTGGGTTGTTAATGGTTCTTATGGAAGTGAAAACCAATTGGGTTGTTAATGGTTCTTATGGAAGTGAAAACCAATTGGGTTGTTAATGGTTCTTATGGAAGTGAAAACCAATTGGGTTGTTAATGGTTCTTATGGAAGTGAAAACCAATTGGGTTGTTAATGGTTCTTATAGAAGTGAAAACCAATTGGGTTGTTAATGGTTCTTATAGAAGTGAAAACCAATTCGGTTGTTAATGGTTCTTATGGAAGTGAAAACCAATTGGGTTGTTAATGGTTCTTATGGAAGTGAAAACCAATTGGGTTGTTAATGGTTCTTATGGAAGTGAAAACCAATTGGGTTGTTAATGGTTCTTATAGAAGTGAAAACCAATTGGGTTGTTAATGGTTGTTATGGAAGTGAAAGGTAAGAAGATTAAAGCAGTTAACAGGCGGGAAACATGCCTTTCTTCCTGACTTCGGATAGTTAGTACCCAGCATAGTTGGCGCAATGTGTTGAAACGCAGTGAATCGTTATCAAGATGCGCAGTGTGCGCAGCGCCACGGAAATGCAGTAGCGCACAGCGAGGGTTTGGGAAAAATGCGTACGGAATTATCGTGAACAGTATCCATGCTTTTTTTTCTGAAAGGTTGCACTATGGAAGGAAGGTTCTAAGGAGTACCTAGTGTGCGCAGGTTCGAATCCCGGAAGTGGTGACGCGGAGTAAAGTGGCGCCTAAATGTAAGGTTTTATGTAGAGGTGTTTTGACGCCTGGGTGTAACTGAATACAGTATATAGAGGTGTACTGCATGCCAGAGTGTATTCATTGTAGTCTAATGTGCATAACGGGTGGTATTAAAATACAATGATGTATTTTTTTTCTACGACAGACGTGGCCAGACATTTACAATGCTAATCAGCATATATACATTTTCTTCTGTCCTCCATGGGCAGGGTTAGAGATCTGTTAAACATATAGTTTAGGGGTTTATTGAACAATTAACCACAGAAGGTGATTCGGTGTTTTTTAAAATGAATGAGGGTAGTGTATGTGGTGTATGCTGTTAATGAGGTAGAGTATGTGGTGTATGGTGTTAATGAGGTAGTGTATGTGGTGTATGCTGTTAATTAGGTAGTGTATGTGGTGTATGCTGTTAGTGTCCCAGGGTGTAGAGTGTATATAGCCCTTATTGGTACTGGAAGCGTTGGTGGTACTGTAGTACCAATTGCGAGTTAGTGTCGTTAACGCGGGTATTATTAGTGAGCAGTAGCGCAAGGCTAATGATTAGTTACACGTGACTAACGTGCGTCAGGTAATTAAGGGATTATTGAGAGGAAATTGGTGCGTTGGTAGTTGGTTACTGGATGGTTGGTGATGACGTCATCCTGGGCAAGGCTTATGTTTCGGGGTACTGGAGAGGCTTTTGGTGTTGTTGAAACTGGTGTTGTGTTGTGTGGGTGTTGTGTTGTGTGGGTGGTGTGTTGTGTGGGTGGTGTGTTGTGTGGGTGGTGTGTTGTGTGGGTGGTGTGTTGTGTGGGTGGTGTGTTGTGTGGGTGGTGTGTTGTGTGGGTGGTGTGTTGTGTGGGTGTTGTGTTGTGTGGGTGTGTGTTGTATGGGTGGTGTGTTGTGTGGGTGTTGTGTTGTGTGGGTGTTGTGTTGTGTGGGTGGTGTGTTGTGTGGGTGGTGTGTTGTGTGGGTGGTGTGTTGTGTGGGTGGTGTGTTGTGTGGGTGGTGTGTTGTGTGGGTGGTGTGTTGTGTGGGTGGTGTGTTGTGTGGGTGTTGTGTTGTGTGGGTGGTGTGTTGTGTGGGTGGTGTGTTGTGTGGGTGGTGTGTTGTGTGGGTGGTGTGTTGTGTGGGTGTTGTGTTGTGTGGGTGTGTGTTGTATGGGTGGTGTGTTGTGTGGGTGTGTGTTGTATGGGTGGTGTGTTGTGTGGGTGGTGTGTTGTGTAGGTGGTGTGTTGTGTGGGTGGTGTGTTGTGTGGGTGTGTGTTGTGTGGGTGGTGTGTTGTGTGGGTGTTGTGTTGTGTGGGTGTGTGTTGTGTGGGTGGTGTGTTGTGTGGGTGGTGTGTTGTGTGGGTGGTGTGTTGTGTGGGTGGTGTGTTGTGTGGGTGGTGTGTTGTGTGGGTGGTGTGTTGTGTGGGTGGTGTGTTGTGTGGGTGTGTGTTATGTGGGTGGTGTGTTATGTGGGTGGTGTGTTGTGTGGGTGGTGTGTTGTGTGGGTGGTGTGTTGTGTGGGTGTGTGTTATGTGGGTGGTGTGTTATGTGGGTGGTGTGTTGTGTGGGTGGTGTGTTGTGTGGGTGGTGTGTTGTGTGGGTGGTGTGTTGTGTGGGTGGTGTGTTGTGTGGGTTGTGCAGAACGTTGTGAAGGCTTAAAGATGGCAGAGCGTGAAGAGGGATTTTTCACTTATATAGATTTCCTCAGAAGGAAGAGGTCCACCGACGCGTTCAAATGATTTAATTTCCTATATATACATGACAGCGAATTTGATTGATGTATATGAATCATTTTTTTCCAGATTATATACATACCTGTTGAATAATTAATGAGGTAGCAGGGAAAAAAACAGGTATAGAGGTTGAGGTGGCTATCGTAACGGGCTGATATGAGAGTGGGCTGGGATATCGGGCTGGGATTTTGGGCTGGGACGGGGGAGAGACAGTCTGCTGGATCAAATGACGGTGATTAAATGAGTGAGTGAGAACATCTGGCGAGGGACAGGTGTTCAGTGTTCAGCAACATAACACATGACTGTTCACTTGGTCTTACTCTGATTGAATGTTATACAACGATATTTTGGTAACCATTAGGAAAACAAAAATACATTCGAATACAAGCGTTACAAACATAAGTGACAGCTTCAAGCCCTTTGTGTAAAGACAGTATAAACAGTCATGTAGCTGTTTACATTTGTAAACAATCACAATGACAATGTTTACAAATTTGTAAACATATATAAACAATGTTATCTTGAGGTTATCTTGAGATGATTTCGGAGTTTAGCGTCCCCGCGGCCCGGTCCTCGACAAGGCGTCCTTTTTGTTACACATCCCCAGCAAGCAGTCCGTAGCAGGTAACGAGCTCCCAGGTACCTATTTACTGCTAGGTGAACAGATGCATCAGAATGAAAGAATTTCGGTCCATTTGTTTCCGCCTCCGCCGGGGACAAAACCCGGAACCTTAGGACTACGAATCCCGAACTCTATCCACACAGCCATTATGCCCCCCAAATGTATCAAAACAAATTTCACGTAAATATAATTTCAACTGAAGATGAAACACTACATATTGAAATATGTTTATTTGGCAGTAATGAAAAAGTTTCAGCAATTTATAAGTGCCAGCATTCTGGAATACATTTGTTACTCTATTATATATATTTGTGAATGTGTTATGTATTTGTATGCCAGAAATATATTGGTATATTGTTTTGGTATATTTTTTGGGAAAATATTAATACTAGGTCTTTGGGGGAGCCCCAAAGAGAGAGAGAGAGGCAAAGACCTGAAGCCATAGTGTGATGCTAGGCCCTGAAGTAATCTGTATTCGCCATGTCCAAGAATATCTGGACCAGACAAGGTAACGACGACAGGGTTAACAAGGTTACAGGGACGTCCCTGTAACAAGGTTACAGGGACGCTGTAACACTGCCACAGTAATTTGCCAAGGATGAAAAGCAGTTATACCTCTGTAATTATTCATAGCCAGTGGAATGAAACATATGTTATAGTGTGCAAGTGCTTCCGTATACATTTCTTGAATATCATAGGTGAGGTCGAGGCCCTCAGTGCTGCTCGAGAGGTCAGTGGAGGGTTGGTATAACATACACTAAATATAGCATGCAAAATACTTATGTAAATGATATTATCTTTATTGCCCCAAGAACAACAATGTGTTGTAAAAAATTTGAGTATGGTGTCCACCTCTTTACTGCACACCAGCAACCACACCTCATACCAGCCACACCTCATACCAGCCACACCATCAGCCACACCACCAGCCACACCACCAGCCACACCACCAACCACACCACCAGCCACACCACCAGCCACACCACCAGCCACACACCACCAGCCACACCACCAGCCACACACCACCAGCCACACCACCAGCCACACACCACCAGCCACACCACCAGCCACACCACCAGCCACACACCACCAGCCACACCACCAGCCACACACCACCAGCCACACCACCAGCCACACACCACCAGCCACACCACCAGCCACACACCACCAGCCACACCACCAGCCACACCCCCAGCCACACACCACCAGCCACACCACCAGCCACACACCACCAGCCACACCACCAGCCACACACCACCAGCCACACCACCAGCCACATCACCACCAGCCACACACCACCAGCCACACCACCAGCCACACCACCAACCACACACCACCAGCCACACCACCAGCTACACACCACCAGCCACACCCCAGCCACACCACCAACAGCCACACCACCAGTCACACCCCACCAGCCACACACCACCAGCCACACCACCAGCCACATCACCACCAGCCACACACCACCAGCCACACCACCAGCACACCACCAACCACACCACCAGCCACACCACCAGCAACACCACCAGCCACACCACCAGTCACACCCCACCAGCTACACACCACCAGCCACACCACCAGCCACACCACCACCAGCCACACCACCACCAGCCACACCACCAGCCACACCACCAGCCACACCCCAGCCACACCACCACCAGCCACACCACCAGCCACACACCACCAGCCACACCCCAGCCACACACCACCAGCCACACCACCAGCCACACCACCACCAGCCACACCACCAGTCACACCCCCAGTCACAGCCCCAGTCACACCCCCAGTCACACCACCAGCCACATCACCAGTCACACCCCCAGTCACACCCCCAGTCACACCACCAGCCACACCACCAGTCACACCCCCAGTCACACCCCCAGTCACACCACCAGCCACAACACCAGCCACACACCACCAGCCACACCACCAGCCACACCACCAGCCACACCACCAGCCACACCACCAGCCACACCCCAGCCACACCACCAACCACACCACCAGCCACACCACCAGCCACACACCACCAGCCACACCACCATCCACACCTCCAGCCACACCACCAGCAACACAACCAGCCACACCACCAGCCACACCCCCAGCCACACCACCAGCCACACCACCAACCACACCACCAGCCACACCCCCAGCCACACCACCAACCACACCACCAACCACACACCACCAGCCACACCACCAGCCACACCACCAGCCACACCACCAGCCACATCACCAGCCACACCACCAGCCACACCCCCAGCCACACCACCAACCACACCACCAACCACACACCACCAGCCACACCACCAGCCACACCACCAGCCACGCCACCAGCCACATCACCAGCCACACCACCAGCCACACCACCAACCACACCACCAGCCACACCCCCAGCCACACCACCAACCACACCACCAACCACACACCACCAGCCACACCACCAGCCACGCCACCAGCCACACCACCAGCCACGCCACCAGCCACACCACCAGCCACACCACCAGCCACATCACCAGCCACACCACCAGCCACACCACCAGCCACACCACCAGCCACACCACCAGCCACACCACCAGCCACACACCACCAGCCACACCACCAGCCACACCACCAGCCACACCACCAGCCACACCACCAGCCACACCACCAGCCACACCACCAGCCACACACCACCAACCACACCACCACCAGCCACACCACCAGCCACACCACCAGACACACCACCAGCCACACACCACCAGCCACACCACCAGCCACACCACCAGCCACACCACCAGCCACACCACCAGCCACACCACCAGCCACACCACCAGCCACACCACCAGCCACACCACCAACCACACACCACCAGCCACACCACCAGCCACACCACCAGCCACACCTAACAGGGACAGACAGCTGCCCATATGCATTATTCTCATCATATCAACGATAGAGACTCTTATTTACCTTCGTAGCGTTCCTGAATGGGCTATCCCCAGGACGCCCTTATGGGCGGTGATCTCATCTCCCTAGCGGGAGAAACCAGCCTTAATGACGTGAGGTAAGGTCAGCAGGTGATGCTCGCTGGCCCTGATTGAGTTTACTGATATTCCGTATTGGGACAGTCTCTGTCTGCCTCTGTCTGCCTCTGTCTGCCTCTGTCTGCCTCTGTCTGCCTCTGTCTGCCTCTGTCTGCCTCTGTCTGCCTCTGCCTGCCTCTGCCTGCCTCTGCCTGCCTCTGTCTGCCTCTGCCTGCCTCTGTCTGCCTCTGCCTGCCTCTGTCTGCCTCTGTCTGCCTCTGTCTGCCTCTGCCTGCCTCTGTCTGCCTCTGCCTGCCTCTGCCTGCCTCTGTCTGCATCTGCCTGCCTCTGTCTGCCTCTGTCTGCCTCTGCCTGCCTCTGTCTGCCTCTGTCTGCCTCTGTCTGCCTCTTTCTGCCTCTGTCTGCCTCTGCCTGCCTCTGCCTGCCTCTGTCTGCCTCTGTCTGCCTCTGCCTGCCTCTGTCTGCCTCTGCCTGCCTCTGCCTGCCTCTGTCTGCCTTTGCCTGCCTCTGTCTGCCTCTGTCTGCCTCTGTCTGCCTCTGTCTGCCTCTGTCTGCCTCTGTCTGCCTCTTCCTGCCTGTACCTGCCTCTGTCTGCCTCTGCCTGCCTCTGCCTGCCTCTGCCTGCCTCTGTCTGCCTCTGCCTGCCTCTGTCTGCCTCTGCCTGCCTCTGTCTGCCTCTGCCTGCCTCTGCCTGTTCCTCTCACCACCACTTGATAAACGCTGGAATCTGCAGCTTTATACAGAGAGGCTAGTGACTGGGGGGGAGGGGGATGGTAGACCATGGGTAGATGGGGGCTGTTACACGCTTCCCCCAACCACTTGGGCTGGACGGTAGAGCGACGGTCTCGCTTCATGCAGGTCGGCGTTCAATCCCCCATGACCGTCCAAGTGGTTGGGCACCATTCCTCCCCCCCCCCCCGTCCCATCCCCAAATCCTTATCCTGACCCCTTCCAAGGGCAATATAGTCTCAATGTTTTGGCGATTTCCCCTAATAACTCCCTTCCCTTCTCACCGAACTTCAGCTCTTGTATCCCGCCTTTGCATCGGTCAGTAGTATAAAGGAGTGGTTCTCAAAGTAGAGTCCTACACGCCTCCCCGAGCGCTCTCTAAATGTTCCCAGGTGGTCTTATAGAGTATATATATTACAAAATTTGTTTAGTAGATGTAGATAAGCATTGTTTAGTGATCAGCATGCCGTAGATCAGCACTGTTTAGTGATCATCATGCTGTAGATCAGTACTGTTTAGTGATCAGCATGCTGTAGATCAGCACTGTTTAGTGATCAGCATGCTGTAGATCAGCACTGTTTAGTGATCAGCATGCTGTAGATCAGCACTGTTTAGTGATCAGCATGCTGTAGATCAGCACTGTTTAGTGATCAGCATGCTGTAGGTCAGCATTGTTTAGTGATCAGCATGTTGTAGATCAGCATTGTTTAGTGATCAGCATGCTGTAGATCAGCATTGTTTAGTGATCAGCATGTTGTAGACCAGCATTGATTGTGATCAGCATTGTTTAGTGATCAGCATGTTGTAGATCAGCATTGTTTAGTGATCAGCATTTGAACACGCGGTCACTCTAAATATATAGTCACCTTGGAACATATACCCACTAGAGAGGCCAGCGGCGAGCGGGGACAGGTAGACAGCGTCGAGAACCACCAGAAGTAATGCTCTGATTTATTGTCATTATTTTCGGCCATATTCTCTTGATGAAGGTCAAGTGAATATGGCCGGAAAAGAATATAACTTCTCCGCCCCCCTCCCCCCTCTGCCTGCATATATATATATATATATATATATATATATATATATATATATATATATATATATATATATATATATATATATATATATATATATATGCACCCACCCATCCCCCCCCTTCCCCCATCTACTGTGTTCCTTTGAAGGTTGTTCTACTTCCAAACTACTAAAACGCTGAAGAATTGTTTCATCAGATCCCTGCATACTCACCTAGTTTTGCTTTGAGAGAGCGTTAGCTCTTTGGTCCCGCCTCTCAACTGTCAATCAACTGGTGTACAGATTCCTGAGCCTACTGGGCTCTATCATATCTACATTTCAATTGTGTATAGAGTCAGCCTCCACCACATCACTGTCTAATGCATTCCATCTGTTAACTGCTCTGACACTGAAAAAATTCTTTCTAACGTCTCTGTGGCTCATTTGAGTACTAAGTTTCCACCTGTGTCCCCTTGTTCGTGTTTCACCCATGTTAAAGAGTGTCTTTGTCCACCCTGTCAATTCCCCTGAGAATTTTGTAGGTGGTTATCATGTCTCCCCTTACTCTTCTTTTTTCCAGGGATGTGAGGTTCAGCTCCCTTAGCCTTTCCTCGTAGTTCATACCTCTCAGTTCGTGCGTGAGTAGGGTGGCATACCTCTGAATCTTCTTTAACTTTGTTTTATGATTAACTAGGTATGGACTCCAGGCAGGAACTGCATATTCCAGGACTGGTTTGACATAAGTGGTATACAAGGTCCTGAACGATTCCTTACACAAGTTTCTTAAGGCAGTTCGTATGTTGGCCAGTCTAGCATATGCCGCTGATGATATCCTTTTGATGTGAGCCTCTGGGGACAGGTTCGGTGTGATATCAACCCCCAGATCTTTCTCTCTATTTGACTGCGATTTCACCTCCCAGATGGCACTATGTGTTCAGCCTTTTGCTCCCTTCGCCTAATTTCATTACTTTACAGTTTTCTGAGTTGAACTTTTGTAGCCATTTTCTAGACTATTCCTCCAATTTGTCCATGTCGTTCTGTCATCATCTGTCTTGATTCTTCTCATAATTTTTTCATCATCAGCAAACATTGAGAGGAATGAGTCTATACCCATTGGAAGGTCGTTTACATATATTAGAAACAGGATGGGTCCAGGTACAGAGCTCTGTGGGATTGCGCTGGTGACATCTCTCCACTCTGATGTCTCCTCTCTCACAGTTACTCGCTGTTTCCTGCCGCTTAGATACTCCATTATGCACTGGACAACCTTACCTATCACTCCTGCCTGTTGCTCCAACTTTCGCAAAAGCCTTTTATGGGGTACTGTGTCAAAAGCTTTCTGATAGCTCAAGAAAATGCAGTCTGCCATCCCTTCTCTTTTTTTGCCTAATTTTTGTTGCTTGGTCATAGAATTATATTAAACCTGTGAGGCACGCTTTTCCATCTGTGTGTGTGTGTGTGTGTGTGTGTGTGTGTGTGTGTGTGTGTGTGTGTGTGTGTGTGTGTGTGTTTTAATATGTTCCTTTTTCCTTTTAGTTAATTTATGCAGCTAAATTCTTAATGAAAATATATTGCTTTCTTAAAGCGGAACAAATGTGATTATTCATCAAGGTAAAAGCTAAAATTTTGTAAATAAAATATAACAAAAACAGTTATAGAATTTGTAGAGTGGCTGCTGTAAGAACAATCCCATGTTCATGAAAGACCTGCGACCCATTCTTGCTCGGAAACACACACACACACACACACACACACACACACACACACACACACACACACACACACACACACACACACACACACACACACACACGCACACACACACGCACACACACACACACACACACACACACACACACACACACACACACACACACACACACACCGTCAGGACTCCCGCAGGCAAAATGTATTCACTTACCAAGTGGCTGGGGAACTAGACCCACAGTTACAGTACAATAATACATGAAGATTGAGAGAAAGAACAATAACATCCGGCCAGCAGGTACACGCACCAAACAATATATATATATATATATATATATATATATATATATATATATATATATATATATTATTAAATATGACCGAAAAAGTAAGATTAATAATTCTAACACGAATTTTCTCAATCTTTCGTACATTTCTTTTCACTGTTGGAGGTAAATCAAAAATCAATTCTCCAAATTCATTTTTATTTCTAGTCTGACGCGACTCGAGCGCGTTTCGTAAAACTTATTACATTTTCAAAGACTTTAGTTTACAAATACACAACTGAATAGAACTTACGCATCTCCGATTTTATATCTACATTTTAGTGAGGTGGATGGGGTGAGGTGGCATTAATAGGATGAAATTAATGAAATTAATACCCTATTAATGCCACCTCACCCCATCCACCTCACTAAAATGTAGATATAAAATCGAAGATGCGTAAGTTCTATTCAGTTGTGTATTTGTAAACTAAAGTCTTTGAAAATGTAATAAGTTTTACGAAACGCGCTTGTGTCGCGTCAGACTAGAAATAAAAATGAATTTTGGAGAATTGATTTTTGATTTACCTCCAACAGTGAAAAGAAATGTACGAAAGATTGAGAAAATTCGTGTTAGAATTATTAATCTTACTTTTTCGGTCATATTTAATAATATATGTCTACAGGAAAGACTGCTACCAAAATATACTAATATATATATATATATATATATATATATATATATATATATATATATATATATATATATATATATATATATATATATATATATATATATATATATGTCGTACCTAGTAGCCAGAACTCACTTCTGAGCCTACTATGCAAGGCCCGATTTGCCTAATAAGCCAAGTTTTCATGAATTAATTGCTTTTCGACTACCTAACCTACCTAACCTAACCTAACCTAACTTTTTCGGCTACCTAACCAAACCTAACCTATAAAGATAGGTTAGGTTAGGTTAGGTAGGGTTGGTTAGGTTCGGTCATATATCTACGTTAATTTTAACTCCAATAAAAAAAAATTGACCTCTTACATAATGATATGGGTAGCTTTATCATTTCATAAGAAAAAAATTAGAGAAAATATATTAATTCATGAAAACTTGGCTTATTAGGCAAATCGGGCCTTGCATTGTAGGCTGAAAAGTGAGTTCTGGCTACTAGGTACGACATATATATATATATATATATATATATATATATATATATATATATATATATATATATATATATTGCTAGGTAAGATTAATAATTCTAACACGAATCTTCACAATATTTCTTACGTTCTTCTTCACTATCGATGGTAATTGATAAATTAACTCTCCAGAATTCATTTTATATTTCAGATTTGACGCCTGAACGCGTTTCGAAATGCTTATTACATTTTCAAAAACTTAGTTTACACATAAAATACATCATACTTATATTCGTTTTGGGTGAGGTGATATGGCACAAAAGTTTTGGGTGAGGTGACGGTGCATATGGCAGAACTCGAAACAATGGGTATAAATTGGGATATGAAAAACATAAGAATAGAAGCAACTGCAGATGGCCTATTGGGCCATACTTCCTCTTGCTGCTTCTATGTTGGTTCAAGGTCTTGAAGTCGGTAGAATATAGTTGTGCATTAATTAGCTGTTGATTGCTGGTGTTGACTTTTTGATGTGTAGTGCCTCGCTGATGTCGAGTCTCCTGCTATCGCTGTATTTATCGATGATTTATGTGTTGCTTGTTAAGATTTCTCTGGTGATGGTCTGGTTGTGAGAAGAGATTGCATGTTTCTTGATGGAGTCTGTTGTTTGTGCATAATTTGTCGCCTAGAAATAGACGTTGTTGTCTTGCCTATATACTAAGACGACGTTGACGTTGGTTTCCTTCATGGCGTTCTGTTTGGTGTCTGGGGAGTTTTTCATGAGTAGGTTGGCCGTTTTTTTGTTTTTGTAGTAAATTGTCAATTGTATTTTCTGGATTTTGTCTGTAGGGATAACGTTCCTATCAATAATGTCTTTCAGGACACTTTCCTCCGTTTTATGAGCCGTCGAAAAGAAGTTCCTGTAAAACAGTCTAATAGGGACTACAAGTGTTGTGTTAGTTAACTCTTCAGAGGTTGCATGGCGTTTTACCTTTCTTTTTATGATGTCTTCAACAAAACCAATAGAGAAGTCGTTGTTGACTAGGATCTGCCTTACCCTACAGAGTTCTTCATCGACTTGCTTCCATCCAGAGCTGTGACTGAGAGCACGGTCGACGTAAGTGTTGACAACACTCCTCATGAATCTGGGTATAAACTGTCACGTTATATCCAGACCAAGTGAGATGGCCAGGAAAGAGGAGTTGGAGATCCTATTGGACGATATATTCGACCTCGAGGCACAAAAGAAGGTAACCACTAAAGACACTTTGCAAGCGGAACTTGTTGCAGAAGTTCCGTAGTGCTCCTGGCAATATGGGTTCGAACCACTTCTGGGGAGTGGAGTTTTCAGTTGCATATATGCCTGGGGACCATTCAGACTTGATCGCATTTGTGTTGCTCACGTGGCCCAAAAAAATGAGGTGATTTGATAACATAACTATGCCCATGATTACCATCAAAGTGCCGTCGGGATGATGGGCAAATAGCCTCGGCTTCCATTATCATTTGTATGGTCGTGATGGTCGAGTGATTAAGGTCTCCAGTACACCAGTTGCATAATGCTCCTGGCAGTATGAGTTCGAGTCACTTCTAGGGTGTGGCGTTGAGTTGCATATATGCCTGGCGACCATTCAGGCTTTTTCGCACTAATATATAATATATATCAATATATATATATATATATGTATATATATATATATATATATATATATATATATATATATATATATATATATATATATATATATATTATCGTACCTAATAGGCAGAACGCCTAGTATGCAAGGTCGGAGGTGCCTAATAGTCAGAGTGATATTAGTTATTAAAAAAAAAAATAGTTCATTTGAATAAATATTATATTAAGAACATGAAACATAAATACCTTCAGCAATACTCGGCTTATTGGTCCTAATTAGACCAAATGTCAACAGGTAATATGGAACGAAAGTTGCGAACGTTTTGGTATTTATGAAGGAAATACAGACAGAGGGGATGAGAGTTTGGCATCACATCTCCAACTGTACCTGACCAGACACAGATCCATAAAGTAAACATAGCGATTAACGGAGGTGACTTGCAGGTGAGAGGATTAAAGTGGATATTAGCGATTAACGGAGGTGACTTGCAGGTGAGAAGATTAAAGTGGATATTAACTGAGGGTATTCAATGGATATTTACTAATATTTATTTCATTTAATATTACATGACTATTAGTATCTGTAGGATCAAGCTTTAGCTCTTGGACCCGACGTTATACCAGCCGACGGTTATCTAATGTACTGACGACCGACCTATTTTCCCCTATTATAACCACTATATATTTTCACTCTCTCTGCCCGAAGCAGTTGTCTTACATCCAGGTATCTATTACTGCACCAGGTGAAAGAAACTGCCCATTTGTTTCTGCCTCGGCCGGGAATCGAACCTGGGACCTTCAGTTTTCGACCCCCGAGTGCCATCCACTCGACCGCGAGGCCTTGAACTCCCCTAGTTGGGCTTGCGGGGGTTGAGCTTCGGCTCTTTGGTCCCGCCTCTCAATCGTCAATCTACTGGAGTACACATTCCTGAGCTTCTCGAGCTCTATCATATCTACATTTGAAACTGTGTATGGAGTCAGCCTCCACATCACCTCCACCTGTGTGTGTGTGTGTGTGTGTGTGTGTGTGTGTGTGTGTGTGTGTGTGTGTGTGTGTGTGTGTGTGTGTGTGTGGTGTGTGTGTGGTGTGTGTGTGTGTGTGTGTGTGTGTGTGTGTGTGTGTGTGTGTGTGTGTGTGTGTGTGTGTGTGTGTGTGTACTCACCTAATTGTACTCACCTAATTGTGTCTGCAGGATCGAGCATTGACTCTTGGATCCCGCCTTTCGAGCATCGGTTGTTTACAGCAATGACTATGGTCCTATTTCCCTATCATACCTAGTTTTAAAATTATGAATAGTATTTGCTTCCACAACCTGCTCCTTAAGTGCATTCCATTTCCCACTACTCTCACGCTAAAAGAAACATCCATCCCTGTGACTCATCTGAGTTTCCAGCTTCCACCCATGTCCCCTCGTTCTGTTACTATTCGGTGTGAACATTTCGTCTCTGTCCACTCTGTCAATCCCCCTGAATATTTTATACGTTCCTATCATGTCCCCCCTCTCCCTTCTTTCTAGTGTCGTAAGACACAGTTCCCTCAGGCGCTCCTCATACCCCATCCCTCGTAACTCTGGGACGAGTCTCGTTGCAAACTGACTCGAGATCTGTGTGTGTGTGTGTGTGTGTGTGTGTGTGTATGTGTGTGTGTATGAACTCAGATACTCTTTCCAAGATGTGTTTGCTGAAGTTGTCCAGATAAAGGACTATAAACTCTTTTTATTTACACTAGAGATCAATCTGCTCGTCCAAACACGTATTGACGGTGGTTCTTACTGGCCATGTTTAAGAGGTAAAAAGGGCTTAATACCTATCATACATTTGCCCAGAATATTATCCTCGTGGTCACGTGACAAGATCGAGAAAGGGCTGAATATGGCGGTGTTGACGAGAGTAGAATGGGAATCTGGCAGGATGGGGGGTGGGGAATGGAGGAGGGAAGGGATTGACGCGGGAGTTTAACCGACCAATCTTCGTGTTTGTAAACACCAGATGGGGAGAGTGGTTGGCCCGGCCTGACTAACTACTCCTCCTGGCATCGACTGGCTCGGTTTCCAATATCTCATATCCCATCCCTTATATATGCCATCTCCACTATCCCTTCTCCCTTTCCCTCATACCCCACCCTCCCTATCCCCATCCCACCACCCGCTAACCCCACACCTACACCCGTTCCCTTGCTACCACACAAATTCCCCCATTCCCCCTTCTCCACAACCTCTTTACCCTTTAATTAACAATACCCTGAACCCCGCCCCCCCTCCTCCCGCATCCAACCCCCTCCCAGTGCCCCCCCCCCCTCCCATACCTAAGACATGTAGGGATGGAGGAGAGGGAGACTGAAAAGACAAACCGGGATAAAAAAGAACAAAGATACAAGACAATAGAGAGAGAGAGAGAGAGAGAGAGAGAGAGAGAGAGAGAGAGAGAGAGAGAGAGAGAGAGAGAGAGAGAGAGAGAGAGAGAGAGAGAGAGAGAAGAGAGTAGTGTCAAATTTACTGAGGTAAGTTCTGGACGCTCCAGAGTCGAAGCTTCTCATATCCTGCCTCTTGTCCTGTTTTGTTTCTCCCTCCCCCTTTCCCCTGACCCCCCAGCCCCTGCCCCCGCCACCCCTTCCTCCCCTAGGCATCATACACCTGCCTCACCTTCCTCTCCCCACCCACTACCCCTTCTTCCTCCCGTTCTCCACCACCCTTTGTTTCTTCCTCTCCCCTTCACTTCTCTTCTCCCCATGACCTCTTGCTCCCGTCCCCTCTCCCCATCACCCCTTTCTACCTACACTACCACCACCACCTTCTTCAGCTCCTCATATCACCCCTTCCTGTCCTATCCCACACTACCCATTCCAGCGACAGCTCCCTTGATGTCTCTCAGTGTGCGACAAAGGTCTTCTACTTCTCCACCCTTGCGGCCATAAACCCGTCGAACCGCCTACCCGCCGAGGTCATAACTGCAACACCCAGAGAGACAAATCCTCGTGAAGAATGCCGAATCTTTGACAAGCCGTCGGCTCCCTGTTCCCGTCTTGGCCTCTAGAGAGCTCGGGTAAAGGCAGGTAATTTCGTGCTTATTTTGAGTCATAAAGCCGCGGCATTTATAATGTTGATGTTAAATTCCCGGACATGTTTTCACAGCAGTGTTTCATGGTGTTGCTGCAAATCGTATTTTTTCGACGAATTTCTTTGTTGTTGCGCAGTTCCAGGACGATATTAATGGTGTATTCCGTCACGTGACCCCGGACACTGCCTCATTACCTGGCTAACAAGCCAATTACACAGTCAGGCCAATATGTAAATTAACCATGGACTTAGTGGCTTTAGTCAATGTGTGTGTACCTATTCACCTAGTTGTGCTTGCAGGGGTTGAGCTTTGGCTCTTTGGTCCCGCCTCTCAATTGTCAATCAACTGGTGTACAGATTCCTGAGCCTATTGGGCTCTATCATATCTACATTTGAAACTGTGTATGGAGTCAGCCTCCACTACATCACTTCCTAGTGCATTCCATTTATTAACTACTCTGACACTGAAAAAAAATCTTTCTAACGTCTCTGTGGCTCATCTGGGTACTAAGTTTCCACCTGTGTCCCCTTGTTCGTGTCCCACCCGTGCTGAAGAGTTTGTCTCCGTCCACCCTGTCAATTCCCCTGAGAATTGTGTAGGTGGTTATCATGTCTCCCCTTACTCTTTTGTTTTCCAGGGACGTGAGGTTCAGTTCCTTTAGCATTTCCTCCTAGATTATACCTCTCAGTTCCGGGACGAGCCTGGTGGCATACCGCTGAATCTTCTCTAACTTTGTCTTGTGTTTAACTAGGTATGGACTCCAGGGTGGAGCTGCATATTCCAAGATTGGTCTGACATAAATGGTATACAGGGTCCTGAACGATTCCTTACACAAGTTTCTAAAGGCAGTTCTTATGTTGGCCAGTCTAGCATATGCCACTGATGATATCCTTTTGATGTGGGCCTCTGGGGACAAATTCAAATTCCTCTCTACTTGACTCTTGCAGGATGTTACCTCCCAGATGGTTCCTTGTGTTCAGCCTTCTGCTCCCTTCGCCTAATTTCATTACTTTACACTTTCCTGAGTTAAACTTTCGTAGCCATTTTCTAGACCATTCCTCCAGTTTGTCCAGGTCATCCTGTAGTCTCTGTCTATCTTCATCTGTCTTGATTCTTCTCATATGAAGAATCAAGACAGATGATCAAGACACACGCACACTCGCACAAGTGTGTGTGTGTGTGTGTGTACTCACCTAATTGTACTCACCTAATTGTGCTTGCGGGGGTTGAGCTTTGGCTCTTTGGTCCCGCCTCTCAACTGTCAATCAACTGGTGTACAGATTCGGGTGTGTGTGTGTGTGTGTGTGTGTGTGTGTGTGTGTGTGTGTGTGTGTGTGTGTGTGTGTGTGTGTGTGTGTGTGTGCATGTGTGTGCCTTTCTTTCCTTGGCCTTTCAAAGACATTCCGACAGTCCAAGAAAATGCAGTCCTCCCAGCCTTCTTTTTCTTGCTTAATCTTTGTCACCTGATCGTAGAATTCTATTAAGCCAGTCAGGCAAGATTTACCCTCCCTGAACCCATGTTGGCGATTTGTCACGAAGTCTCTTCTCTCCAGATGTATTACCAGGCTTTTTCTCACGATCTTCTCCATCACCTTGCATAGTATACAAGATAAGGACACTGGCCTGTAGTTCAGTGCCTCATGTCTGTCGCCCTTTTTGTATATTGGGACTACATTAGCCGTCTTGCAAATTTCTGGTAGGTCTCCCGTCTCCAGTGACTTACTATACACTATGGAGAGTGGCAAGCAAAGTGCCTCTGCACACTCTTTCAGTGTCCATGGTGAGATCCCGTCTGGACCAACAGCCTTTCTCACATCCAGATCCAACAGGTGTCTCTTGACCTTCTTTCTCGTAATTTCGAACCCTTTCAAGGGCGCTTGGTTTACTGCCCCCTCTCCGAGCGCAGTGACCTCACCTTTTTTTATTGTGAAGACCTCCTGGAACATTTTGTTGAGTTCCTTACACATCTCTTTGTCATTTTCTGTATACCTGTCCTCGCCTGTTCTAAGTTTCATTACCTGTTCTTTCACTGTTGTTTTCCTCCTGATGTGACTGTGGAGTAGCTTTGGTTCGGTCTTGGCTTTGCTTGCTATATCTTTTTCATGATTTTTCTCTGCGTCGCTTCTCACACTAACATACTCATTCCTGGTTCTCTAGTATCTCTCTCTCTGCTTTCTGGTGTTCTGTTATTTCGGAAGTTCCTCCACGCCCTTTTGTTCAGTTCCTTTGCTTCTATACTTGCCCTACTAAACCACGGATTCTTCTTTTGCTTCTCGGATTTTTCCTGTCGGGCCGGGATGAACCTGTTAATTGCCTCCTGACACTTTTGGGTGACATAGTCCATCATGTCTTGCTCAGACTTAGCTCTGAGGTTTGTGTCCCATGGTATATCCCTTAGGAATCTTCTCGTCCCCTCATAATTTTCCTTTCGGTATGCCAGCCTTTTGTTTCCTAGTTCTTTTCGGGGGGAGATAAATCCTAGCTCTACCAGGTGCTCAAAGCTCAATACACTGTGATCACTCATTCCCAAGGGGGCTTCCAACTTAATTTCCCTTATATCCCACTCATTTAGGGTAAATATGAGATCAAGCATTGCTGGTTCCTCCTCTCCTCTCATTCTTGTTGGTCCCTTGATGTGTTGGCTTAGAAAGTTTCTTGTTGCCACGTCCAACAGCGTAGCTCTCCATGTATCTGGTCCTCCATGTGGGTCTCTGTTCTCCCAATCTATCTTCCCGTGGTTGAAGTCTCTCATGATTAGTAGTCTGGATCCGTTCCTGCTAGTGACAGAAGCTGCTCTCTCTATTATGTTAATGGTGGCCATGTTGTTTCAATCACATTCCTATTTGGGTCTTCTGTCATTTGGTAGGGGGTTATATATTATTACGACTATAAATTTTTGTTAGTTGCTCAGTTGTTATTCACTGAAACCTTCACAGCCCTGAATAACCATCTCCTCAAAACTCCAGCCTTTTCTTTTCTTTTCTGTGTGTGTGTGTGTGTGTGTGTGTGTGTGTGTGTGTGTGTGTGTGTGTGTGTGTGTGTGTGTGTGTGTGTGTGTGTGTGTGTGTGTGTGTATGTGTGCGTGTACTTGTCTAACTGAGCAATAAAGTACAGATATATATATGCCCCAATTAGGAAATGGATAGAAAGATAAAAAAAATAAGTAAATGCATGAAATTCACAGTGATGGCAGCACATAAAAAAAAAGAGCTTAGAGAATGCAAATCCTGTCTCCCTAATCTGACAGGATTCAACGCCACGGTGACAGGAATCAAACAGACACATAGACGGTAAACTACGTATATTTATTGAGTGCGTGAACGCTTGTGATACACAACTTAACAAGAGACCAAAGTATTCAAATGGACAGGAGTACCGAGGTGTGTGATTTGACGTATTAAACATGACGTGACTTAGCAGTGCACATCAGAGGACCAAGGCAAATGTGATATGAAAAAAAAGTTTTCACTGCCTCAAGGCAGCTGTGATCCTGAAGCTCACTTCACTGGCCAAAAAAAAGCTTATGATCTGGAAATGTATTTCACTGGATCAAAGAGTTCATGATCTAGAAGAAAGCGAGAGAGAGAGAGAGAGAGAGAGAGAGAGAGAGAGAGAGAGAGAGAGAGAGAGAGAGAGAGAGAGAGAGAGAGAGAGAGAGAGAGAGAGAGAGAGAGAGAGAAAGAGAGAGAGAGAGAGAGAGAGAGAGAGAGAGAGAGAGAGAGAGAGAAAGAGAGAGTGAATGTGAAAAATATACCACAACGCCACTCCTTCCTGGAAACCAAGAAACAGCTTTACCAACAGACACAGACAATCGACCAGGAAAAGTCGATTGAGTCCCAAGGTCCTATACATACAGTAAGGGTCATTACGAGCCAAATACACAGGACCAGGTGCATAAATATACCATCTATTATTTCAATGATCAAGCGTTTAAGAATTACAGGACACCTTGAATAATGTATTAATATAAGCTGAGGAATATAATTCTTCGTTAACAAGTTATACAATTCAAAGAATGACTGATGGAATAGTAATGTTTTTGAACTGGGAATAAGAAAGGTATCGTAATTTATCCCATACTACGATAGTTCACCTATCCATTGGTCGTCACACTTCCTTCACCGCAGCTGGCTTATGGTACTGTAGTGGCTCGTGCAGCTGGTTTATGGTACTGTAGTGGCTCGTGCAGCTGGCTCATGGTACTGTAGTGGCTCGTGCAGCTGGTTTATGGTACTGTAGTGGCTCGTGCAGCTGGCTTATGGTACTGTAGTGGCTCGTGCAGCTGGTTTATGGTACTGTAGTGGCTCGTGCAGCTGGTTTATGGTACTGTTGTGGCTCGTGCAGCTGGCTTATGGTACAGTAGTGGCTCGTGCAGCTGGTTTATGGTACATTAGTGGCTCGTGCAGCTGGCTTATGGTACTGTAGTGGCTCGTGCAGCTGGCTTATGGTACATTAGTGGCTCGTGCAGCTGGCTTATGGTACAGTAGTGGCTCGTGCAGCTGGCTTATGGTACTGTAGTGGCTCGTGCAGCTGGTTTATGGTACATTAGTGGCTCGTGCAGCTGGCTTATGGTACTGTTGTGGCTCGTGCAGCTGGTTTATGGTACATTAGTGGCTCGTGCAGCTGGCTTATGGTACAGTAGTGGCTCGTGCAGCTGGCTTATGGTACTGTAGTGGCTCGTGTAGCTGGCTTATGGTACTGTAGTGGCTCGTGTAGCTGGCTTATGGTACATTAGTGGCTCGTGCAGCTGGTTTATGGTACTGTAGTGGCTCGTGCAGCTGGTTTATGGTACAGTAGTGGCTCGTGCAGCTGGTTTATGGTACTGTAGTGGCTCGTGCAGCTGGCTTATGGTACAGTAGTGGCTCGTGCAGCTGGTTTATGGTACTGTAGTGGCTCGTGCAGCTGGCTTATGGTACAGTAGTGGCTCGTGCAGCTGGCTTATGGTACTGTAGTGGCTCGTGCAGCTGGTTTATGGTACATTAGTGGCTCGTGCAGCTGGCTTATGGTACTGTTGTGGCTCGTGCAGCTGGTTTATGGTACATTAGTGGCTCGTGCAGCTGGCTTATGGTACAGTAGTGGCTCGTGCAGCTGGCTTATGGTACTGTAGTGGCTCGTGTAGCTGGCTTATGGTTCTGTAGTGGCTCGTGTAGCTGGCTTATGGTACATTAGTGGCTCGTGCAGCTGGTTTATGGTACTGTAGTGGCTCGTGCAGCTGGTTTATGGTACAGTAGTGGCTCGTGCAGTTGGTTTATGGTACTGTAGTGGCTCGTGCAGCTGGTTTATGGTACATTAGTGGCTCGTGCAGCTGGTTTATGGTACTGTAGTGGCTCGTGCAGCTGGCTTATGGTTCTGTAGTGGCTCGTGCAGCTGGTTTATGGTATAGTAGTGGCTCGTGCAGCTGGCTTATGGTACTGTAGTGGTTCGTGCAGCTGGTTTATGGTACATTAGTGGCTCGTGCAGCTGGTTTATGGTACTGTAGTGGTTCGTGCAGCTGGCTTATGGTACATTAGTGGCTCGTGCAGCTGGCTTATGGTACAGTAGTGGCTCGTGCAGCTGGCTTATGGTACTGTAGTGGCTCGTGCAGCTGGCTCATGGTACTGTTGTGGCTCGTGCAGCTGGCTCATGGTACTGTTGTGGCTCGTGCAGCTGGCTCATGGTACTGTTGTGGCTCGTGTAGCTGGCTTATGGTACTGTTGTGGCTCGTGCAGCTGGCTTATGGTACTGTAGTGGCTCGTGCAGCTGGCTCATGGTACTGTTGTGGCTCGTGCAGCTGGCTCATGGTACTGTTGTGGCTCGTGTAGCTGGCTCATGGTACTGTTGTGGCTCGTGTAGCTGGCTTATGGTACTGTTGTGGCTCGTGCAGCTGGCTCATGGTACTGTTGTGGCTCGTGTAGCTGGCTCATGGTACTGTTGTGGCTCGTGCAGCTGGCTCATGGTACTGTTGTGGCTCGAGTAGCTGGCTCATGGTACTGTTGTGGCTCGTGCAGCTGGCTTATGGTACTGTAGTGGCTCGTGCAGCTGGCTTATGATACAGTAGTACAGTGGTGACTCGTGCAGCCAGCTGCACGAGTCACCACTGTACACTAATACTTTAAATATAAAATGTAAATTGTAATAAAAGTTAAATTAAACTAATACTGTAAATATCACTACTGTAATATAAATTCTGTACTGCTGGTTAACAAGCAACACAGAAATTGTCGATAAATACAGCGATAGCAGGAGACTCGACATCAGCGAGGCACTACACATCAAAGTCAACACCAGCAATCAACAGCCAATTAATGCACAACTATATTCTACCCACTTCAAGACCCCGAACCAACATAGAAGCAGCAAGAGGAAGTATGGGAATTGAATCCGGACCATTAGGACTACGATCCCCCGAGCGCTGTCCACTCACCCGCGACGCCCCGGGTGTACTCACCTAGTTATATCCTCATTATAGTCATATACCTCACTCCTGTGTTCTTTAGAGCTGAGAATACATGGATCCATGGATACATTGATACAGGGATTCACTTTTTCTCTTATACAATAAAAAAGTTCCTCATGGCTTCCTAAAGGCCAACCATCGAGGCTTTTTTTTTTTTTTTAACCATTTCCGCTCTGAATTTCCTTTCTTTAACTGACCCTTCAACCTCGAGCAGGGCAGCTTGGTCTGTGTATGTATACAGTATATACATATACTGTATATATATACTTGTCTGTATACAGTATACAGTTCATGAGTAACGAATAGGAACCGGGTCATACTTGACGATAATAACCTTGAGATGAGGATGACCTCATTGCTCTTCATCCCTCTCAAGTCTGAGCCTAATCTTGAAAGGAAATCCTGGTACGGTCTTAGACTTTTATCATCTTTGAGGCAAGGATTCCATGCCGGTGCTGTGTACTCAAGCCCATATCGGACGACTATTGTAAATACCGTTTTGTAGACATTCATTGATATGTTCCCGAATGCTTTCCTGGTCGTTCGGTGTTATTTCTATCCACTGGTAAGGAAAGATAGGTAACTAGGATAGGGAGGCAGGAGCTGGGGTTGACAGATAACTAGGATAGGTTGTTTAGGGGGATGGGGGATGAGATGTATGTCACATGCGTAGAAATGTTTGTGTCGTTTGCACCTGTACAAATGTGTAACTTAATAGAAGCATGAGAATAAATGCAGGAGAGATAGAGAGAAAGCAAGAAACGGAAGCGATAAACATAAGGAAAAGGGTAAAAACGTCTCCCATGACGGTGTGGAGGCTGAGGTTACAAGCACAAAGAGAATGATTACGAAATGTGTGATAAAACGGAATTATTATTATTATTATTATTATTATTATTATTATTATTATTATTATTATTTACGGGATGCACCTTGGGCTGGCCTACTAAATGTTACTCATTTCAGTTTTACTCAGGAGGTTCATGAGCGTTTATGACTCGTATGTTGGCTTCGGTAAGGCTATGTCTAATGTCTTTAACAACTACTTCCGCATTATTAAGCCTCAGTGGTAATCTTTTTAACTGAGAAGACGATATTCCAAGAGAACTTCACAGCAGGGGCAAGAGGAGAATTGGAATTGATGAACCAAACGATAATGGATTGCAAAGATGAAGGAATCATGTATTGGAAGCACGTGCAGTCACTCATAGATAAGTACACTCACACACACACACACACACACACACACACACACACACACACACACACACACACACACACACACACACACACACACACACCATATACAAGCTTCACCTAACCGGTCGGCCGTGCGGACAGCACGCGGGGCTTGTGATCCTGTGGTCCTGGGTTCGATCCCGGGCGCCGGCGAGAAACAATGATCAGAGTTTCTTTCACCCTATGCCCCTGTTACCTAGCAGTAAAATAGGTACCTGGGTGTTAGTCAGCTGTCACGGGCTGCTTCCTGGGGGTGGAGGCCTGGTCGAGGACCGGGCCGCGGGGACACTAAAGCCCCGAAATCATCTAAAGATAACCCTAAAGATAACCTCCAACCTCCTTCCCAACGACACCAAACAAAACCAAAAACCACCCCCCCTCTCTCTCCCACGACCTTTGACCCCTACTGACCTTACAACAAACGCAACGTGGAGTGTTGCATATTGATCAAACGTGGCTTGAGAGACGGATTTTTTAATTTCCCAAATGGTGCTTCACATTACACCTTCCCGAACACCTTCCTTTGTGAGGGGGGGGGGGAGGCTGTTGCAATGGGGACGTGATGCTGATGATGGTGGAGATAACTGTAAGGAGAGGGAGAGTGGTGATTATGGGGAGGGGAAGGGAGAGTGGTGATTATGGGGAGGGGAAGGGAGAGTGGTGATTATGGGGAGGGGAAGGGAGAGTGGTGATTATGGGGAGGGGAAGGGAGAGTGGTGATTATGGGGAGGGGAAGGGAGAGTGGTGATTATGGGGAGGGGAAGGGAGAGTGGTGATTATGGGGAGGGGAAGGGAGAGTGGTGATTATGGGGAGGGGAAGGGAGAGTGGTGTTTATGGGGAGGGGAAGGGAGAGTGGTGATTATGGGGAGGGGAAGGGAGAGTGGTGATTATGGGGAGGGGAAGGGAGAGTGGTGATTATGGGGAGGGGAAGGGAGAGTGGTGATTATGGGGAGGGGAAGGGAGAGTGGTGATTATGGGGAGGGGAAGGGAGAGTGGTGATTATGGGGAAATGAAAAAAAAAAAGGATGGGCAAGAAAGGGGAATGATGGTTATGGGGACTAAATGGGTAGGGTGATTTTGGTGATATTATCATATCACCAAATGATAGGTGTAGAAAGGAAGAATGAGATGGGTGTAGAAAGGGAGAATGAGAGGGGAGTGTAAGGGAAGAAGATATGGGCATGGAAGTAACGAAGTAAACAAAAACTTGAGAAAGAAAGAATACAATGGGAGGGAAAGAAAGAGAGGGATGTATAGAGATGAGAGACGGGGGAAGAGACGGGAAATCATAGAGAGAGGTGTAGACATGAACGAAAGGGCTGTGGGACAGAGAGACTTAGCAATTAAAGCCGAGGATCAATGTTGACCAGACCACACACTAGAAAATGAAGGGACGACGACGTTTCGGTCCGTCCTGGACCATTCTCAAGTCGATTGTGACTTGAGACTTGATACAATCGACTTGAGAATGGTCTAGGACGGACCGAAACGTCGTCGTCCCTTCATTTTCAAGTGTGTGGTCTGGTCAACCTATTTCAGCCATTTATTGTGACTCATCATCAGCCGAGGATCACTGTCTGGAGAAAACGTGAAGCAATACATGACTATGAGACACTTGGAAGGGATATGTAGACAAGGTCTATGGATGTGACGACAGGTGTAGGAATGGTGTTCAACCCATAGACCATCGGGGATCGAACGCCGACTCTGTACGATACAAAGCCACTGGTGTGTGGCAACAAGTTCAGATGAACATTAACTGCACACACAATCAGAAAGTGGGAAAGAGAAATTAACGATTAGTGCAACAAAGGAAATCGGAGAGGAATTACAGAGAAGTAAAATTAGGAGGAGCAGGAATAAAAAGCAAGGCAGAGAATACTCCAGAATAGCGAGAATATACAGAGGCATTATATTGGGATTGAACTCTCGTCCCTGGAGTCCCAAGATACACACAATATCTACTGAACGATGAGCTTAAAATGGATTTTACTCAGAAGTTCTATCAGACTTATTTACAGAGTTTTGAAAGCACCATTTGGTACAACTATCCAAGATTTATGAGATACCCGCCCACACTCAGATACCCGCCGACACTCAGATACCCGCCCACACTCAGATACCCGCCCACACTCAGATACCCGCCCACACTCAGATACCCGCCCACACTCAGATACCCGCCCACACTCAGATACCCGCCCACATTCAGATACCCGCCCACATTCAGATACCCGCCCACACTCAGATACCCGCCCACATTCAGATACCCGCCCACACTCAGATACCCATCCACACTCAGATACCCGCCGACACTCAAATATCTACCCACACTCAGATACTCGCCCACACTCAGATACCCGCCCACACTCAGATACCCGCCCACACTCAGATACCCATCCACACTCAGATACTCGCCCACACTCAGATACCCGCCCACACTCAGATACCCGCCCACACTCAGATACCCGCCCACATTCAAATACCCGCCCACACTCAGATACCCGCCCACACTCAGATACCCGCCCACACTCAGATACTCGCCCACACTCAGATACTCATCCACACTCAGATACTCGCCCACACTCAGATACCCATCCACACTCAGATACCCATCCACACTCAAATATCTGCCCACACTCAGATCTATGGTGCCAATGTCAGAATTGTCAAAAAGATGTACCTTTCATACATCAGTTCTTTAGTGGATTATGCTGCACCTCTGCTTGTCTTGATGCCTGAAAGAAAGCTTGGAGGGCTTGAAAAATTGCAGAACGAATCCTTGAGGATAATCCTTGGGTGCCCTCGTACCACGAAGATACTTAACTTGAGAAAGGAACTTAATATTCCGAGCGTTGTTGATCGTGTTACTGAAATTAACTGTCAAATTGGTTTAAAAATACTAAGGTTAACTCATCCTAACCCTTGCACAGAAGCCCTCCAGAATTTCTTTATTGAAGGTCAGCATTGTTTCAAATGGATAAGTAAAACTGGAAATTATCTCAAGATGTATCAGGGTTATAGTTTGTATCAAGAGAAACAACAACGGCACTTTCCTGCACCGTGGGAGATTACACCCTTTTTAATATTAATCCCTCCCTTTCCACCCAAGAAACAAATTACAGATCAGCCAAAGCTTCGTTTGGAGGCAAAGCTCAACGCCTTAAACCATATTAATGCTCTCTCCACAGAGCATTCTCTCTCTCAAATTATATACACTGATGGTTCCCTACACCGCCCCACGGGTGCAGCTGGAAGTGCAGTTGTCCTGACAATGGGTGATAGCTTATATTTTGAGTGGAGAGTCCGTATAAACAACTGGGCCTCTACCCTTCAGACCGAACTATTTGCCTTGCTTCTTGCACAGAAATGTGTACAAGTCTCCAAACTTGATACATTAATTGTAAGTGACTCTATCATTCTTAATAGCTCTCAACTCTTTAAGACATAACTGTAACATGCTCGTGTCCGAAGCTAGACACAAATACAACAAAATTATTAATGATGGTAACAGAGTCCATTTCATGTGGTCTCCATCTCATGTTGGCCTCCGAATGCACGATAGCGCTGATAAGTTAGACAAAGAATCTGCCTTTAAAGGAGACGTTGAGTGTAACCTTGGGTTGTCAATGAGCAGTCTGAGAGCAGCAGTACACCGAGAACTTCAACAAAATCTTGTAGATGTGAGGCAAGGTGAAATCGACACCAGTAATTCCATCTATCGTCATACTATCATGCAAGAGGAGCCACACATCTATGGTTCATCCAATAAAATCAGCAGACTTCTAGATGTTACTACTGCTCGGCTTAGACTCGGTTACAAGTATCTCTGGAAATTCTCATTATCTGCCGATGTAGACCTGACCAAATGTAAACTGTGTCAACAAAATTATTCGCACACCCTCCGTCACTATGTGGTGGAGTGCGAAAAGATACGTGAATTCAGAGACAATTCTATAACCATTGTTCCAACGATGTGTAAATATTTCATTCAAAATTATCTGCTACCAAAAATTTCAGCCAAATATTCCCAGTTTGCAAACTGTAGGTAGTAACTAAGTGACTGAACCTATCCACCGCTGCCCACTGGATGGGGGGCGGTGTGCAGGACAAACATATCAATTGTGCCACTAGCTCTCCACATATGTCAGTTGCTTAATTTTGAAACTGTACTTGTGGTCGATCTCGAACCTAATTATGATGAAACGACTTATACTGAATTTTGTAACCAGCTTATCAAGATTGTAACTTGCTTAGTTAAATAAATTCTGGAGTTCAGTCCCTGAGCCCATTATGTGCCTCTGTAACCCTTTCCACTACCGCCCACAAGATGGGTATGGGGTGCATAATAAATGAACTAACTAAAAAAAAACTCAGATACCCATCCACACTCAAATATCTGCCCATTCTCACATACCCACCCACACTCAGATACCCACCCACACTCAGATACCCACCCACACTCAAATATCTGCCCACACTCAGATACCCACCCACACTTCATTTCACCTTCGCAAATAGAGTGGTAGACGGTTGGAACAAGTTAAGTGAGAAGGTGGTGGAGGCCAAGACCGTCAGTAGTTTCAAAGCGTTATATGACAAAGAGTGCTGGGAAGACGGGACACCACGAGCTTAGCTCTCATCCTGTAACTACACTTAGGTAATTACACTCAGATACCCATCCACACTCAAATATCTGCCCACACTCAGGTGTCGTAGTGATATGTAACTCATTTCTCGTCCCTTTCAATTCAAGGCACATTGTCCACTGACATTACAGTGTGAAAGTTTATAAATAAATAAATAAATAAATAAATAATTAAATAAATAAATAAATAAATAAATAAATAAATAAATAAATAAATAATTAAATAAATAGTCTTTTCAGATAAAAATACATACATACAAAATGAGTTACAAACAGAATGTTGGATTTCTGTAGAGAGGTACTATGCTATGCTTAAAGCCACTAACACACAGCATTTCAGGCAAATCATTGATAATGAAAAAAGACTGGAAAATCTGGATGAATCAAAGCTACATGAAGAAGGCCGAACATGGAACTGGAAAGATCAATAAGAATGTGACTTTACAACTTCTGGAACTGAGATGACTTAAGCACAATAACATGCCGAGTAAATCTTACTTGATAACGCTGTTGATAAGAAGAGAAGGCAAATACAGAAGTAACAAATAACATCATACTAAGAGAGGATTTATGATGATGAATCCTACCACACTTACACATTAAGTTATTTTAGCAACGTCTTAGAAACGTTTCAGCAACGTCAAAACGACGTTTTAGCAGTGTTATTACCTAAACCGTAAAAAAATGAGATTATACTCATAATAGATAACATTATCACTGGCGCCTATGAATGGAAATTTAGAACTGGTTTTAGAATCGAAAACACATGAAACAGGTTTGAATAAATATCCTACGGGAAGGGAAATTACGGAAGTATAAATGTATACAAGTATTGATTGACCAAGGGCTGGAATGGCGGGGCCCAGGAGATGAGGCGCAAGCTGGCAGGTATATCCTAGTGATTACAGGTCGATGACTACCCATGCAGATGCACACGGGCGGACCATGCAACCATGAATAACTACACACACACACACACACACACACACACACACACACACACACACACACACACACACACACACACACACACACACATACACACACACACACACACACACACACACACACACACACACACACACACACTGATGAGAATGGATATATTGACGCCACCAGCGGCACGAGGTGTTCATCACGTGACCGCCTGACGAACAAAGGGAGGCACAGCAGCGAGCAACACCGGATAATACACACGAGCGCTATTTGTAGCAACATTTTTGTCAGGTGTGGGTGGCTGGGACGGGTGACGCGGGGGTGGATCCACGAGAGGTGGGAGAGAGACGGAGGGAAGGTTAGGGGCCCTAGAGGGTAAGAGAAGGGAAAGAAAGAGAGAGAGAGAGAGAGAGAGAGAGAGAGAGAGAGAGAGAGAGAGAGAGAGAGAGAGAGAGAGAGAGAGAGAGAGAGAGAGAGAGAGAGAGAGAGAGAAGTGAGGCATCAGGGGATGCGACGAGGAGAAAGGGAGTAACATGGAGAGAATGAAGAGACATTGGACAGAATATAGGGATTCACCCAGGCTGAAAAAAAATGCGAGAGTGAGTTACCTACACATGAGTGTCTACCTGTCAGTGACTGTTGGTGAAGTTAGACCTTACTCTCTATTCCCCGCCTACTAGGCCTATTGTACTTGTTGCGATTTATTATAACTATTCTTATATGCTATTTCTTTGTTGAACTGGGCCTTAAACATTTGCATCTGAGCAAGTTTTTATATACATACTATATAGATTCATGTGTGGGAAGTCTTCGAAACCTCTTTACCGATTGCTTTAAAAATGTTGACACAACGTTGCATTCGAATAGGCGCGTGTTTTTATATACCAACTATATAAATGCCTCACCTGTGACATGATTATTATTTTTTTTTAAACAGCGCCATTTGTTGGACGTAAGAGCAACACACGCTGTAATCTCCGAAAGTTCTTCACCGATTGCTTTGAAAGTTTGACACACCGTTCCATTCAAATACGCACGTGATTTTATATACCTACTATATAGAAGCCACACCTGTGACAGGTAAAAACATGCTTTTTAAAAAAAAATAAACAGCGCCATCTGTTGTACGTACGAGCAACACACGCTAAATGTGTAACAATTCCATTTCAATGTTTCCGATTGCATTGATAAAATAAATTTTCATGGATTTCGATTTATTTTCATTTTGATTTAATTATTTTGTGTGACATTGCATTGGAATTGAGCTGTGTTGTTTATCATACCATTCACTTCGTGGGTATAGTTATTTATATTTCATTGTTTTTCATTTGGTTTTTTAACTGGTTTTTCTTATATTTTAGTGATGGGAACATCAGATCATTTGATGTTCCCAATTTTCTGATGGAAACATCAAATCATTTGGGAATGCATCGGACGAGGGAGTGGGGAATGGTGGGAGGATGAGGGGACGGGAGTGGGGGATGGTGGAGACGAGGGGACAGGGTAATGGAGAATGGTAGGGAGGACAAGGGGACAGGGGAGGATGAGGGGACGGGGGAGGGGGAGATGATGGGGAGGACGAGGGGACGGAGGAGGTCGGAACGGTGGGGAGGACTTGGAGACCGGGAAAGGTTATATATATATATATATATATATATATATATATATATATATATATATATATATATATATATATATATATATATATATATATATATATATATATATATATATATATATAAATCCATGCAGGAAACATTACCCCTTGTAACCTCAAGCGAGGGCTGTTTGATAGGTAAAATGATAGGAAGGAAGGAAGGAAGGGAAGGAAGGAAGGAAGGAAGGAAGGAAGGAAGGAAGGAAGGAAGGAAGGAAGGAAGGAAGGAAGGAAGGAAGGAAGGAAGGAAGGAAAGGGAGGTGTTGGAAGGGTAGGGAGAGCTGTAGCAGTTCCCCATGCAGGGGACTTCATATTAGCAACCCCCAATGTCAGCAACCGGCGTCCGTCTCACACCGCAGGCCCTCCGAATTGATGTGGCTCTCCGCCTCGCTGCCCCAATCCACACCGAATACAGGTGTATTTGCGGCGAGGCAGTGGCCGACAGTTACGGACGGCATGGCCTTCTCTGCCAAAGGACAGGAGGATGGCATGCAAGACACGGCAAGGTTAACGACATTATTAAGACACGCTTTACCACAACCGGTTGTCCAGCAGAGAGAGAGCCCCCGTTACCTAATGCCCCGCAACTCTGATGAGCCTGTCGGTCGCCCAGACGGGATCACGGTGAACCCCCTGGAAGAATGGTAGACAGTTGGTGTGGGACTACACTTGTGTTTCAACTTTAGCCAACACCTATGTTAACTTCAGTGCTACACAAGCAGTGTTGCCAATCACCGGGAAGCATGCAAGTCACGTAAATACAGAGACCTTGATCACCACTGCAATTTTGTCCCCATTGCCTCAGAGACACTTGGTGCCTGGGGTAAAAGTGCTGCAAGTTTTTTTAAGGAGCTGGGGTCCAAGCTTATTGAAACAACTAGAGACCCTAGAGCCGCCAGTTGTCTCTTTCAGCGCCTTAGTGTGGCGAACCAGAGAGGAAATGTTCACTGCATCCATGGTTCCTGCCCGCCATCAGAGGAGCTGGAGGAGCTATACAACTTGTGACAAGCAGCCTTGTACCCTGCATGTAACCAATGTTGTAATCATTTTTGTGTAATGAAATTTTAAAATAAAGTTAGATATATATACACACATACTAAAAGAATAGGGGAGGTAGGGGAAGAAAATATCAAAGTGTTCAGTGAGGATCCACAAGGTCTTCTCTGAGTACTCATTATTTTCTTCTCTGAGGCTATGGGTCCCTACACTTGCACCAGAGGTGGTACCCCTTTTAGGTATATAATATATATATATATATATATATATATATATATATATATATATATATATATATATATATATATATATATATATAAATATAAGTGTGTGTGTGACAGTTAAAATGATAAAATGACAGGTTGGGAGTCAGTACATTAGGCAAGCGACGGTTAGAAACGCTGGCCCAAGAGCTAACACCTCGATCCTGCAGTCAGAAATAGAGAAAATACACAGTCGTCGGTCACAACACCACACAGTCGTCGGTCACAACACCACACAGTCGTCGGTCACAACAACAACACAGTCGTCGGTCACAACACCACACAGTCGTCGGTCACAACACCACACAGTCGTCGGTCACAACACCACACAGTCGTCGGTCACAACACCACACAGTCGTCGGTCACAACACCACACAGTCGTCGGTCACAACACCACACCGTCGTCGGTCACAACACCACACAGTCGTCGGTCACAACACCACACCGTCGTCGGTCACAACACCACACCGTCGTCGGTCACAACACCACACAGTCGTCGGTCACAACAACACAGTCGTCGGTCACAACACCACACAGTCGTCGGTCACAACACCACACCGTCGTCGGGCAGTAAAAACGAGTGTGTTAGTATGTTTACTGACCCATCACATGATATATCATGAACCTTGGCTTCAAGCAGTCTATTGTGGATGGAGAATCAACACAAAACAGTAACTTTTATAACGTTAGAAGCACACAGACGAGGTTCACCGTCCCATAACTACCACTACAGAGACTGGTAACCAGGCAGTTCTTGATCCAGCTTGTTCTCTCCGTTACTACGTCTTTCTGTACGTTACCCTTGAAACACACACCGAAATTGTCTCTATTTTTCGTTTGTTACAACTTGTAATACAGTTGTTACATCTTGGCTTAACGTGTTTATGACGTATTAGAACGTTGTTACAACTTGCTATATTGGTTGTTATAACTGGTTACGAGGTGTTAAAAATTGTATAATGTTGTACCAACGTCGTAGTTTCGGTGTGTGTTTGGCGGGTATAGACTCCATCCAGCAAATTATAAAGTACTATGCCATGTGGTGGCTCACAAAAATCCATTTTTTTATGCACCGATCGGTTGGGTTAGGTGGGTGGGTTGGGCCCCACGCTTCTGGTTAGGTGATGACCTGTCCCTGGCCATCTTACCACGAGAAAAGACTCGTGTCTCGAGGACCCTGGTCTTGTTGGGTTGTTCAGTACAACAAGGCACTAAAGATATATATTGCCAGCCTTACTATTTAGTATAAAAGTCATTTCTCTCAAGATTCCGCATCCGGCCCAGTTTTTGGACATACGGAACAAAATGGCAGCAATTACAACACAAGACGCTCTGTCAAATCATTGCAGCTATGCTCAGATGTTGGCTATTCCATTCTCCCAAAACACAACATCACTACATCAACATTCATTCATGCTTTGGCTGACGTATTTGCAACATTTCTCTCTCAACACATCGAGGCTCGTTAAATCAACTCAACTGACCATATGAAGGCTCAAATACACGGTCCCAGTTCCATCCAATACCCAGTGTCATTGGAATTTAAGAATTAAAATAATGTATATACCTAAAATATTCTTATTAAAACATATATTCTGACTGCAATGTTCTAATTAAATGAACCGTGAGCTCCTTAGCCTGATGTAGGATAATAGCATTTACCTTATGTCATTTACTGGTGAACGTTACTGCTATTCCAACTGAGCGCTAATCTGTAATAAATATAGAAAAGAAGAGAAAGGAGAGTAGTGAGAGGACTGAAGATGGAGGAATAGGGAAAGTGGGAAAAATGAGAGACAGGATTGGGGACGAAATCGGAAGAGTTCGTACGAGGTGAAACAGAAAGGAGAGTTAGATGGGAGAGAGAAAATGAGAGAGAGAGAGAGAAAGAGAGAGAGAGAGAGAGAGAGAGAGAGAGAGAGAGAGAGAGAGAGAGAGAGAGAGAGAGAGAGAGAGAGAGAGAGAGAGAGAGAGAGAGAAGGGAGAGAGAGGTAGAGAGAGAGAGAGAGAGAGAGAGAGAGAGAGAGAGAGAGAGAGAGAGAGAGAGAGAGAGAGAGAGAGAGAGAGAGAGAGAGAGAAGGGAGAGAGAGGTAGAGAGAGAGAGAGAGAGAGAGAGAGAGAGAGAGAGAGAGAGAGAGAGAGAGAGAGAGAGAGAGAGAGAGAGAGAGAGAGAGAGAGAGAGAGAGTGAGAGAGAGAGAGAGAGAGAGAAGGGAGAGAGATGGAAGAGGGAGGATGGGAAGGAGAGGTGAGGGGAGGGAAGAAAGAGGGAGGAGAGGAGAGATATAACAATGTCAGAGTGAGCGTCCACACACCCTCGCGAGGTAACCTTACTCCATCAGTAATGATCCTCTGACCTCAGCCCCTATCCTATTGTCGTGTGTGTGGTGGCTGTTGTGTGTGTGGCTGTTGTGTGTGTGGCTGTTGTGTGTGGCTGTTGTGTGTGGTGGCTGTTGTGTGTGGTGGCTGTTGTGTGTGTGGCTGTTGTGTGTGTGGCTGTTGTGTGTGGCTGTTGTGTGTGGTGGCTGTTGTGTGTGGTGGCTGTTGTGTGTGGTGGCTGTTGTGTGTGGTGGCTGTTGTGTGTGGCTGTTGTGTGTGGTGGCTGTTGTGTGTGTGGCTGTTGTGTGTGGTGGCTGTTGTGTGTGTGGCTGTTGTGTGTGTGGCTGTTGTGTGTGGCTGTTGTGTGTGGCTGTTGTGTGTGGTTGTTGTGTGTGGTGGCTGTTGTGTGTGGTGGCTGTTGTGTGTGGTGGCTGTTGTGTGTGGTTGCTGTTGTGTGTGGTGGCTGTTGTGTGTGGTGGCTGTTGTGTGTGGTGGCTGTTGTGTGTGGTGGCTGTTGTGTGTGGCTGTTGTGTGTGGTGGCTGTTGTGTGTGGTGGCTGTTGTGTGTGGTTGCTGTTGTGTGTGGCTGTTGTGTGTGGTGGCTGTTGTGTGTGTGGCTGTTGTGTGTGGTTGCTGTTGTGTGTGGTGGCTGTTGTGTGTGTGGCTGTTGTGTGTGGTGGCTGTTGTGTGTGGTTGCTGTTGTGTGTGGTGGCTGTTGTGTGTGGCTGTTGTGTGTGGCTGTTGTGTGTGGTGGCTGTTGTGTGTGGCTGTTGTGTGTGGCTGTTGTGTGTGGTTGTTGTGTGTGGCTGTTGTGTGTGGTGGCTGTTGTGTGTGGCTGTTGTGTGTGGCTGTTGTGTGTGGTTGTTGTGTGTGGTGGCTGTTGTGTGTGGTGGCTGTTGTGTGTGGCTGTTGTGTGTGGCTGTTGTGTGTGGTGGCTGTTGTGTGTGGTGGCTGTTGTGTGTGGCTGTTGTGTGTGGTGGCTGTTGTGTGTGGCTGTTGTGTGTGGCTGTTGTGTGTGGTTGTTGTGTGTGGTGGCTGTTGTGTGTGGTGGCTGTTGTGTGTGGTGGCTGTTGTGTGTGTGGCTGTTGTGTGTGGCTGTTGTGTGTGGTGGCTGTTGTGTGTGGCTGTTGTGTGTGGTGGCTGTTGTGTGTGGTGGCTGTTGTGTGTGGCTGTTGTGTGTGTGGCTGTTGTGTGTGGTGGCTGTTGTGTGTGGTGGCTGTTGTGTGTGGCTGTTGTGTGTGTGGCTGTTGTGTGTGGCTGTTGTGTGTGTGGCTGTTGTGTGTGTGGTTGTTGTGTGTGGTGGCTGTTGTGTGTGGTGGCTGTTGTGTGTGTGGCTGTTGTGTGTGGTGGCTGTTGTGTGTGGTGGCTGTTGTGTGTGTGGCTGTTGTGTGTGGCTGTTGTGTGTGGCTGTTGTGTGTGGTGGCTGTTGTGTGTGGTGGCTGTTGTGTGTGGTGGCTGTTGTGTGTGTGGCTGTTGTGTGTGTGGCTGTTGTGTGTGGTGGCTGTTGTGTGTGTGGCTGTTGTGTGTGGTGGCTGTTGTGTGTGTGGCTGTTGTGTGTGGCTGTTGTGTGTGGCTGTTGTGTGTGGTGGCTGTTGTGTGTGGTGGCTGTTGTGTGTGTGGTTGTTGTGTGTGTGGCTGTTGTGTGTGGTGGCTGTTGTGTGTGGTGGCTGTTGTGTGTGTGGCTGTTGTGTGTGGTGGCTGTTGTGTGTGGCTGTTGTGTGTGGTGGCTGTTGTGTGTGGCTGTTGTGTGTGGCTGTTGTGTGTGGTGGCTGTTGTGTGTGGTGGCTGTTGTGTGTGGTGGCTGTTGTGTGTGGTGGCTGTTGTGTGTGGTGGCTGTTGTGTGTGTGGCTGTTGTGTGTGGTGGCTGTTGTGTGTGGCTGTTGTGTGTGGTGGCTGTTGTGTGTGGCTGTTGTGTGTGGCTGTTGTGTGTGGTGGCTGTTGTGTGTGGTGGCTGTTGTGTGTGGTGGCTGTTGTGTGTGGTGGCTGTTGTGTGTGGTGGCTGTTGTGTGTGTGGCTGTTGTGTGTGGTGGCTGTTGTGTGTGGTGGCTGTTGTGTGTGTGGCTGTTGTGTGTGGTGGCTGTTGTGTGTGTGGCTGTTGTGTGTGGCTGTTGTGTGTGGCTGTTGTGTGTGGTGGCTGTTGTGTGTGTGGTTGTTGTGTGTGGTGGCTGTTGTGTGTGGTGGCTGTTGTGTGTGTGGCTGTTGTGTGTGGTGGCTGTTGTGTGTGGTGGCTGTTGTGTGTGGCTGTTGTGTGTGGCTGTTGTGTGTGGCTGTTGTTGTGTGTGGCTGGTGTGTGTGGTGGCTGTTGTGTGTGTGGCTGTTGTGTGTGGTGGCTGGAGTGTGTGGCGGTTGTGTGTGGCTGTTGTGTGTGGCTGTTGTGTGTGGTGGCTGTTGTGTGTGTGGCTGTTGTGTGTGGCTGTCATGTGCAGCTGTCATGTGCAGCTGTTATGTGCAGCTGTCATGTGTGGCTGTCATGTGTGGCTGTCATGTGCGGCTGTCATGTGTGGCTGTCATGTGTGGCTGTCATGTGTGGCTGTCATGTGTGGCTGTCATGTGTGGCTGTCATGTGTGGCTGTCATGTGTGACTCTCACGTGTGGCTTTCATGTGCGGCTGTCATGTGTGGCTGTCATGTGTGGGTGTCATGTGCGGCTGTCATGTGTGGCTGTCATGTGTGGCTGTCATGTGTGGCTGTCATGTGTGGCTGTCATGTGCGGCTGTCATGTGTGACTCTCACGTGTGGCTTTCATGTGCGGCTGTCATGTGTGGCTGTCATGTGCGGCTGTCATGTGCGGCTGTCATGTGTGGCTGTCATGTGCGGCTGTCATGTGTGGCTGTCATGTGCGGCTGTCATGTGCGGCTGTCATGTGTGGCTGTCATGTGCGGCTGTCATGTGTGGCTGTCATGTGCGGCTGTCATGTGCGGCTGTCATGTGTGGCTGTCATGTGCGGCTGTCATGTGTGGCTGTCATGTGCGGCTGTCATGTGCGGCTGTCATGTGTGGCTGTCATGTGTGGCTGTCATGTGTGGCTGTCATGTGTGGCTGTCATGTGTGGCTGTCATGTGTGGCTGTCATGTGCGGCTGTCATGTGTGGCTGTCATGTGTGGCTGTCATGTGTGGCTGTCATGTGTGGCTGTCATGTGTGGCTGTCATGTGTGGCTGTCATGTGTGGCCGTCATGTGTGGCTGTCATGTGTGGCTGTCATGTGCGGCTGTCATGTGTGGCTGTCATGTGTGGCTGTCATGTGTGGCCGTCATGTGTGCTCCTGTAGTTAAGCTTTTAGAGCCATTGAGGAAAAAAGTGGGTAGAAAGCTCACATAAAGTTGACAATAATTAGAGATCAAAGTTTTGAAAGCTTGAAGAGACCGAGAGAAAGTTAAACTGTTGAGCAACAAAGCTCACGATAAAAGGGCGATAAAGAGTTGAGAAAATAGGTGACAAATACCTGAAGAACAGGGTGAAAAATACCTGAAGAACAGGGTGACAAATACCTGAAGAACAGGGTGGAAAATACATAAAGAACAGGGTTGCAACTTCATTAAAAACAGGGTGGCAAATACATAAAGAACAGGGTGACAAATACATGAAGAACAGGGTGACAAATACATGAAGAACAGGGTGACAAATACATGAAGAACAGGGTGGCAAATACATAAAGAACAGGGTAGCAAATACATAAAGAACAGGGTGACAAATACCTGAAGAACAGGGTGAAAAATACATAAAGAACAGGGTGACAAATTCATTAAAAACAGGGTGACAAATACATTAAAAACAGGGTGGCAAATACATAAAGAACAGGGTGACAAATACATGAAGAACAGGGTGACAAATACATGAAGAACAGGGTGACAAATACATGAAGAACAGGGTGACAAATACATAAAGAACAGGGTGAAAAATACATAAAAAACAGGGTGACAAATACATGAAGAACAGGGTGACAAATTCATTAAAAACAGGGTGGCAAATACATGAAGAACAGGGTGACAAATTCATTAAAAACAGGGTGACAAATACATAAATAACAGGGTGACAAATACATAGGAACAGGGTGGCAAATACATAAAGCACAGGACGAGATATATTCAACAATAACTCTACATTTCCCTCCGTGACAACATTTACAAATGCATGTATGCATGTATATAATATATATGCATGCACATATGTATATATACTAGATAATATACATGCATACATCTAAACATGTATATATGCATTTATTTAATCAAGTTTTGTAGTAAAAATATATCATAAATTTGATATCATATATTTTTAATGTTGTAAGTAGACTTTGGAATTTAAAGATGAATTTTAATTTAGAACTTACTGAGCGTCTCAGAATAATTTGAAGAATCACCTTGGCTTCTGGAGGTGAATAGGTAGAGAGTACCGATTCACTGAGCACCTGAGTACTGAAGCGAGTGCTCAGGTGCTCATGCGCAATGGTGGAGGTCCCCACCCCACCCCACCCTCCTAGTCGTGCTCAGGCCAGGCGTGCACAGATAAACATACACAGTAGTGTTGCACAGTGTGGATTTTCCCCTCAGCGTGTTGTGGGAAGACTGCTTCAGCTTCAGGATATGGCTGAAGCTGTACCCATTCAGCCATATCAACATCCCCTTCTACACAAACATCTCTATAATCAACTTCCACAAAGTGATTATATACTTCACAACTGGTTGAATTCTACAACAGTCAGCCAGGTAACTTGAACAGCAAAAGCACCACACTTTTATGGAGCATGCAAATCATCTGCTAATTATGTTCAAATTGCATAACAAATTTCTTTAATTAGGTTAGTACTGCATAAAAAATTGACTTAATTAAGCAGTTAATGCCAAAAAAATTAAATCGCTAAATATTCGCAAAACAAAACCCCACAATGTATATATATATATATATATATATATATATATATATATATATATATATATATATATATATATATATATATATATATATATATATATATATATATATGTCGTACCTAGTAGCCAGAACGCACTTCTCAGCCTACTATGCATGGCCCGATTTGCCTAATAAGAAAAGTTTTCATGAAATAATTGTTTTTCGACTACCTAACCTACCTAACCTAACCTAACCTAACTTTTTCGGCTACCTAACCTAACCTAACCTATAATAATAGGTTAGGTTAGGTTAGGTAGGGTTGGTTAGGTTCGGTCATATATCTACGTTAATTTTAACTCCAATAACAAAAAATTGACCTCATACATAATGAAATGGGTAGCTTTATCATTTTATAAGAAAAAAATTAGAGAAAATATATTAATTCAGGAAAATTGGCTTATTAGGCAAATCGGGCCTTGCATAGTAGGCTGAAAAGTGCGTTCTGGCTACTAGGTACGACATATATATATATATATATATATATATGTAAAGATGTAAATATTCGTTTGCTCAAAATCGCTAATCTCTGAAAGTTCTTCACCGAGTGCTTTGAAATTTTCACACAACGTTCCATTAGCATCCGAGCAGGTTTTTATATACAAAATATATAGATGTTACGTCTGTGACGGGAAAAAAAATAGTTTTTTTGAAAAACTGTGTTTTTCATGTGTTTTTCATGTGAGGGAAATCTTCGAAACCTCTTTGCTGATTGCTTTGAAATTTTAACACAACCTTGCATTTGAATAGGCGCGTGTTTTTATATACCAACTATATACATGCCTCACCTGTGACAGGAATTTTTTTTTTTTTAACAGTTGGACGAAAGAGCAACACACACTCAGTAATCTCCTTAAGTTCTTCACCGATTGCTTTGAAATTTTGACACAGCGTTCCATTCGAATACACGCTTGTTTTTATATATCTTCTATATAGATGCCACACCTGTGACAGATAAAAACATGCTTATTTTGAAAAAGAAAGCCATCTGTTGCATGTAATAGCAATACACGCTATACTAAATATGTTACGATTCCATTTCAATGTTTCCGATTGCATTGATAAATTTAATTTTCATAGATTTCGATTTATTTTCATTTTGATCTCATTATTTTGGGTGACATTGCATTGGGTGACTACAAAATTATCAGAACAATTGACAGGGTTGACAAGGATAAACTTTTTAAAACGGGTGGTACGCGAACAAGGGGACACAGGTGGAGACGGAGTATCCAAATGAGCCACAGGGACGTTAGAAAGAACTTTTTCAGTGTCAGAGTAGTTAACGGATGGAATGCATTAGGCAGTGATGTGGTGGAGGCTGACGCCATACACAATTTCAAATGTAAATATGATAGAGCCCAGTAGGCTCAGGAATCTATACACCAGTTGATTGACAGTTGAGAGGCGGGACCAAAGAGCCAAAGCTCAACCCCCGCAAGCACAACTAGGTGAGAACACCGCGGGAGGTAGTTTCAAATACACAAACACTCACCTTTAATATACTTTCCCAAACCGATATACATCGAATCCTCTAAGTACTCTGACCAAAAATACACACACTCTAATCTGGAAATCCTATTCAGTGTGATGGTATGACGACCTTAACAGTTATGCGTTAATAAAGCGACCCCCCCCTCCTCAACCACACCGGCCCCGGCCCCCCCAACCACACTTGGTCCATGAGCAGGCCCACAACACTGTTTACCTCTCTCTGGTATTGCACAGCGTGTATTAAAGCAACCATTGTGCAGCGTCCACTGGCTCAACAACACCCACTGAGAGGCAGATAGTTATCTGGGATTTTTTTTTTTGGTTGGTGGGGGGACGCCGCAATGTTGCGAGGAATGACGAGAGTGGGGATATTACCCACTCCAACCCCGGGGCAAATATATATTATGGCTTTGGGAAACGTCAACCCAAATATAGAGAGTTAGCCCGGATGTTATTTGTTCTATTCCTTGTTATGCAGAGGCGGAGATGCGTTATTAGATTGTATTTATAAACTCACTCACACATTATATATATATATATATATATATATATATATATATATATATATATATATATATATATATATATATATATATATATATATATATATATATATATATATAGATAGCAGTCTTTCTTATAAACATATGTTGTTCAATATGACCGAAAAGGTAAGATAAATAATTCTAACACGAATCATCTCAATATTTCTTACGTTTTTCTTCTCTGTCGAGGGTAATTGAAAAATTAATTCTACAAAGTTAGTTGTTGCATTTTTATTTATGGTCTGACGCTTAGAAGCGTTTTGCAAGACTTTTCACATTTTCAAAGACTAAGACTTTTTTATGTACTCCGTTTCATGCATCAATTTGTTTTTGGGTGAGGTGACAGGAAACAAATTAATGAGAAAAGACAAAACACGAAACAATGGGTATAAATGGGGTATATGTAACCATGGTTATACATTTTATCTGCTTGCTTCTGAGCTGGTTTTGGGTCTTGGATTGGGAAGAATGTAATTATGTATTAATTGGCTGTTGATTGCTGGTTTTGACTTGTTGATGGGTAGTGCCTCGCTGATGTTAAGCCTCCTGTTGTCGCTGTAGCTATCGATAATTTCTGTGTTGTTTGTTAAGATTTCTCTGGTGATGGTCTGGTTGTGTGCGGAGATTATATGCTCCTTGATAGAGCCCTGTTGTTTATGCATTGTTAATCGCCTGGAAAGAGACGTACTCTCCAGAAGAAGAAGAGTATGTACAAAGTGCCTGGTATATATATATATATATATATATATATATATATATATATATATATATATATATATATATATATATATATATATATATACATTGTACATAATTTATTTGGTTACCACCTCTGGTGTGTAATTGTTTGGACCCATAGCCTCGGAGAAGGAAGGCATCCAGGGAAGACTTGCAGTTTCTCAATTGATTTATTGTTTTTATTTACCACCTAAATTTAGTACGTCTTTTTATGAAATTTAAAAACTGTGGAACAGCTGGCAAAGCTCAAAAATACATGCCAATTACTGTACAAAAACAGCAGATATTGGCTCTATGGATCACTATACTGAGGTTCTGGAACAAGAAATTCGCTGCTCTTTGGTCTTGGATTTGTCTAACGAGTTCCACTCCCATCTCTTCTAGGAAATTATGTTCAAATTTACTTCGAGCGCCTAGGGTTTCTAATCCTTTTGGCACGAACCTGTAATAACGCCCCGGGTCTCTATACCTTGGGTCCCCATAGAAGCAGCACTGAAGATAGGTTGTAGTTGTAGACGTGGAATCTTCGGAAGACCTATTTCCCATACGTCTAATTTTGCAGGGTGAGCCATCTGAATGCATCAGTTTGCCACCAGGTCTCCACAATTAGGGTTTCATTGATACTGGGCCAATGACTGAAGTTTTACTTCTCTTTAACGGCACGGAATACTTCTTGCTTTGCAATCGTTCCCTCTACGTTATGAGAGACGAGACTATGGTGGCCATATTGGTGTTCAGCCGCATTGCAGCAGATACACGTGTGTTGCATGGATATGGGTGGCAAGGCTACCTGCAACACCAATACTAAGGGCTAAATGGTTGAGGCGAAGCTCAACGAGAACTCATGTCCAATTAATATGAAAACTCAAGAATGAGAGGTTTGTACAGCAAGGAGTCATGCTTTATATTTTCATGAAACTGCGTCAAGCATTGTTGACGCAATGTTTTACACTTAGAGGGTATCCCAGTGGGGATAGTTACAATCGCTTGGGGAAGCGATTGTGATGGGTCAGGATGAATGACCTGCAAGCATATCCTACTGACTGGCTCCTTCAGTGAACATGGCATCATGAATTTCAATTAAATTTTGTTAAGTGCTCCGGTTGGATCTCTTCTGCACACTCATTAACAGCGGTACAGGAGGATATGAATATAGGAAAATACTATATGCGTTCCTTGCGGATACTTGTTCCACTAACTAGAATGATCTCACTCGCAGTCTTCCAGGGAGAAGTTTAGTACTTTAAAGGTCATGGCTTAATGTTTTGGCTGTCGAAACATGGTATTTACCTTATGAAAGATGTAAGCCTGGATAAGACAAGCACCTTAAGGGAACATACAACGAAACGTGGGACCCCAAAATCCTCGTTCTTGCCTCCGTCTACTTTAGGACGGAGGCAAGAACGTCAGTTCTTGTCAGTTTTTATGTCAGTTTTCTCTAATTATGTCAGTTTTTTTTCCATAATTAGAGAGTGGTTTAAGAACCCAGATGATCTTATTATTGATAGGGATATAATTGATGTTTCTGGTCTGGAATCAGTTCAAGCCGACAGGTATATGCAGGCCTGTGGGGTCTCTGAAGCCACGATGTCCTACACCCCTGAGATTCCTGACGGAAATGGCTTTGCAGAGGTCTGACTTCCAAGGGAATAGTGGTCCCTAGTTTGGGACGTTTGTGTAGGGAAAAGTAGGACCTCACAGCGCTGCCGGAGGACACTCTCTCTCTCTCGCGGTGTTACACCTGAGGCAGTATTTCTTGCTGAGATTCTCCACAGGTATAATTATCCTGATTGTTCCCTACTCTGCAGCCCTCCTAAAATTTGTTGTCCTCGCTTGGGTTTTATTTTCACACTGGCCAGTTGCGACTCATCAAAGGCTGGCGTAACTGTCACACAACTCTGGCCAACTGCGTCCTTTCAGAGTGGACTCTCCAACACTTCTACCATGAAAGTGGCATTTCATTATCGACACATAAGTGTGTGATGTGTGTGTGAAAGTGTGTATTTTTTTCTTAGAAAGGTGTGTGTGTGTGTACTCACCTAATTGTGCTTGAGGGGGTTGAGCTCTCGCTCTTTGGTCCCGCCACTCAACCGTCAATCAACTGGTGTACAGATTCCTGAGCCTATTGGGCTCTATCATATCTACATTTAAAACTGTGTATGGAGTCAGCCTCCACCACATCACTTCCTAATGCATTCCATTTACTAACTACTCTGACACTGAAAAAGTTCTTTCTAACGTCTCTGTGGCTCATTTGGGTTCTCAGTTTCAACCTGTGTCCCTTTGTTCGCGTCCCACCAGTGTTGAATAGTTCATCCTTGTTTACCCGGTCGATTCCCCTGAGGATTTTGTAGGTCGTGATCACGTCCCCCCTTACTCTTCTGTCTTCCAGTGTTGTAAGGTGCATTTCCCGCAGCCTTTCTTCATAACTCATGCCTCTTAGTTCTGGGACTAGTCTAGTAGCATACCTTTGGACTTTTTCCAGCTTCGTCTTGTGCTTGACAAGGTACGGGCTCCATGCTGGGGCCGCATACTCCAGGATTGGTCTTACATATGTGGTGTACAAGATTCTGAATGATTCCTTTCACAGGTTCCTGAACGCCGTTCTGATGTTAGCCAGCCTCGCATATGCCGCAGACGTTATTCTCTTTATGTGGGCTTCAGGAGACAGGTTTGGTGTGATATCAACTCCTAGATCGTTCTCTCTGTCTGTTTCATTAAGTACTTCATGTACTGTGTGTGTGTGTGTGTGTGTGTGTGTGTGTGTGTGTGTGTGTGTGTGTGTGTATGTGTGAGTGTGTGTGTGTGTGTGTGTGTGTGTGTGTGTGTGTGTGTGTGTGTGTGTGACTGTGTGTGTGAGTGTGTGTGTGTGTGTGTGTGTGTGTGTGTGTGTGTGTGTGTGTGTGTGTGTGTGTGTGTGTGTGACTGTGTGTGTGAGTGTGTGTGTGTGTGTGTGTGTGACTGTGTGTGTGAGTGTGTGTGTGTGTGTGTGTGTGTGTGTGTGTGTGTGTGTGTGTGTGTGTGTGTGTGTGTGTGTGTGTGTGTGTGTGACTGTGTGTGTGAGTGTGTGTGTGTGTGTGTGTGTGTGTGTGTGTGTGTGTGTGTGTGTGTGTGTGTGTGTGTGTGTGCGCGCGGTGTGTGAGGTGTGTGCGGTGTGTGAGGTGTGTGCGGTGTGTGAGGTGTGTGCGGTGTATATGTATATCGGAATATGTTTGAGTGAGTGTGTGGCTGTCTTGACGTATCAGAATATATAATATATGGATTTACGCGAACAGCTGGGACTACTGTTAAGCTTAAATAAAGCCTATCAACCCCTAGAGGGTTATTAAGACCACCACACTACCTTACTGACCAACCAGCGAGTGTACTTTAAATCCTGAACCTACTGAGACACTGAAGTAAACTGTCAGTGTATTTCAATAAAGCAAGAAACGAGGTTCTACTGCCATCAGAGCCAATAAACTGATCAAACCCGAATGCCTAATAACTCAAAATTATAATATATGTGAATTAGGATATTAGAACACACCCATTTTGATTATATTTTTGTTTTAAATATTTGAATGCATGGACAATGAAATCCCATTAACGTTAAGTATCAACGAAAAAAATCAATAGGAGCCGTGAGAAGGACTCGAACCCCGCTCACTTGGTACAACCTAAGCTACCGCCCTAGACCACAACGCCTCGACATGGTCAAAGGCAATGCAACCTGAAATCCCACTGAATCCTCTAGGATTCCTGAGGCTTACATCTGAAGCCCAATCAGGGTTGTAAACACTGACACACCCCCCCCCCCCCACCACCCTCTCCCCCCCTGCCCTCTGGCTAATGGTTCAATGGTTCTCTTCGAATGATCGTCGATAAAGACGCAATGAAACAACATTAACGAGATTCATCATCACGTTAGTGATGATTATTGACATTTGATGAGCAGATTTTGATGGTCGACGCCTTCGTGTTGGTGTTCTTGAAGACCAGATGAGTACACGACCTGGTATACTGGTCCGCGGCTGACGGAAACGTCGTCATTTCTCTTATTTTCAGGTGTGTGGGTCGGGTGTGTAGTTTGCAGCCAGGTTGTTGTGGCTTGCTGTCTGCAAAGGCCACCTTTCTTTTCTTTAGGATTCTTTATGCTTCTCATGAAATGCAATTGATATAAAGGGTGGATGGAATAGAGTCCAGCTAATGTAAAAGGTGCATGTAATAGAATCGGTTTAATATCCATCTTATTTTTTTTTTAATTTAAGTTCTTAGATGGAAGGATACAGCTGGGCATATTCTTTCTGTCTTCATTCTCGTCACCTTGCATTTATTTCAGTTGCTGTCCAGTAACCACGTACCCGATCTTATCGTGTAGTTAGTGTTCAATTCCTGCAAGCTATTTTGCAGTTGTGTTCTATCCTCAGATGCATCAATTGTTTCGTGTCAACCGCAAACTATAACAGGCCGTAATCTATGATCTCTTCAGACGTGTATCACATGCAATATGGGTCCGATGAGAAAGTCTAGTGTAACCTTGGATTAGTTTTCAATTACTTAAAATTCCGAAAAAGTGCAAAAAAAAAAAAAAGGAGGCCTGGTTAAGGACCGGGCCGCGGGAACACGAGACGCTAAGTACCGAAATCATCTCAAGATAACCACAAGATAACCACAAGATAACCTCCCTTTTAAGTAACACTACCTGCTCACAAGTATCATGCCTCCTATGAGTAATACAGAATCTACGGCTATCTGACAATCAAGGAATTTGCAGACAACCAGTTCTTATCTTTCTTATCTCAGTCACCCGGAAGGTAACAGAATTGAATTTACAGGACTTATTTCCTTAATTCCGCACTCATAAAAATAAACATGATTTCTAAGTGTTCTGTTATTTATGTTATGTTAACTCTTGTGCTTGTGAAGTTATGAGTTGTGAGTTGACAGGTTTCAGGGTAAGGAAGAGGAGTGTTGGTCTACTTGGCTGGGGGACTGGAACCAATTATTTGTGACAGGGCACTGATGAGTGTTGGAATGTGTTGGTCAGAGTGAGAGAGAAGGGTCCAGCCTGTGTGAGTGTGAGAGAGAAGGTCCAGCCTGTGTGAGTGTGAGAGAGAGAAGGGTCCAGCCTGTGTGAGTGTGTGAGAGAAGGTCCAGCCTGTGTGAGTGTGAGAGAAAGAAGGGTCCAGCCTGTGTGAGTGTGAGAGAAGGGTCCAGCCAGTGTGAGTGTGTGAGAGAGAAGGTCCAGCCTGTGTGAGTGTGTGAGAGAGAAGGGTCCAGCCTGTGTGAGTGTGTGAGAGAGAAGGGTCCAGCCTGTGTGAGTGTGTGAGAGAGAAGGGTCCAGCCTGTGTGAGTGTGAGAGAGAGAAGGGTCCAGCCTGTGTGAGTGTGTGAGAGAGATGGGTCCAGCCTGTGTGAGTGTGAGAGAGAAGGTCCAGCCTGTGTGAGTGTGTGAGAGAGATGGGTCCAGCCTGTGTGAGTGTGAGAGAGAAGGTCCAGCCTGTGTGAGTGTGTGAGAGAGAAGGTCCAGCCTGTGTGAGTGTGTGAGAGAGAAGGTCCAGCCTGTGTGAGTGTGTGAGAGAGAAGGGTCCAGCCTGTTTGAGTGTGTGAGAAAGAAGGGTCCAGCCTGTGTGAGTGTGTGAGAGAGAAGGGTCCAGCCAGTGTGAGTGTGTGAGAGAGAAGGTCCAGCCTGTGTGAGTGTGTGAGAGAGAAGGTCCAGCCTGTGTGAGTGTGTGAGAAAGAAGGGTCCAGCCTGTGTGAGTGTGAGAGAAGGGTCCAGCCAGTGTGAGTGTGTGAGAGAGAAGGTCCAGCCTGTGTGAGTGTGTGAGAGAGAAGGGTCCAGCCTGTGTGAGTGTGTGAGAAAGAAGGGTCCAGCCTGTGTGAGTGTGAGAGAAGGGTCCAGCCAGTGTGAGTGTGTGAGAGAGAAGGTCCAGCCTGTGTGAGTGTGTGAGAGAGAAGGGTCCAGCCTGTGTGAGTGTGTGAGAGAGAAGGGTCCAGCCTGTGTGAGTGTGAGAGAGAGAAGGGTCCAGCCTGTGTGAGTGTGAGAGAAGGGTCCAGCCTGTGTGAGTGTGAGAGAGAGAAGGGTCCAGCCTGTGTGAGTGTGAGAGAGAGAAGGGTCCAGCCTGTGTGAGTGTGTGAGAGAGAAGGGTCCAGCCTGTGTGAGTGTGAGAGAGAGAAGGGTCCAGCCTGTGTGAGTGTGAGAGAGAGAAGGGTCCAGCCTGTGTGAGTGTGAGAGAAGGGTCCAGCCTGTGTGAGTGTGAGAGAGAGAAGGGTCCAGCCTGTGTGAGTGTGAGAGAGAGAAGGGTCCAGCCTGTGTGAGTGTGTGAGAGAGAAGGGTCCAGCCTGTGTGAGTGTGAGAGAGAAAAGGGTCCAGCCTGTGTGAGTGTGTGAGAGAGAAGGGTCCAGCCTGTGTGAGTGTGAGAGAGAGAAGGGTCCAGCCTGTGTGAGTGTGTGAGAGAGAAGGGTCCAGCCTGTGTGAGTGTGAGAGAGAGAAGGGTCCAGCCTGTGTGAGTGTGTGAGAGAGAAGGGTCCAGCCTGTGTGAGTGTGAGAGAGAGAAGGGTCCAGCCTGTGTGAGTGTGAGAGAGAGAAGGGTCCAGCCTGTGTGAGTGTGTGAGAGAGAAGGGTCCAGCCTGTGTGAGTGTGAGAGAGAGAAGGGTCCAGCCTGTGTGAGTGTGAGAGAGAGAAGGGTCCAGCCTGTGTGAGTGTGTGAGAGAGAAGGGTCCAGCCTGTGTGAGTGTGAGAGAGAGAAGGGTCCAGCCTGTGTGAGTGTGTGAGAGAGAAGGGTCCAGCCTGTGTGAGTGTGAGAGAAGGGTCCAGCCTGTGTGAGTGTGTGAGAGAGAAGGGTCCAGCCTGTGTGAGTGTGTGAGAGAGAAGGGTCCAGCCTGTGTGAGTGTGTGAGAGAGAAGGGTCCAGCCTGTGTGAGTGTGTGAGAGAGAAGGGTTCTACCTGTGTGAGTGTGTGAAAAAACACACCAGTAAATCCGTATCAGCAGAGCTTGTGTTTGTGAGTAAGAATGGCTATCACGTGTGAAAGGAAGCGTTCAACATGCTTTTGCAAATATACACACACACACATATATATATATATATATATATATATATGTGTGTGTGTGTGTGTGTGTGTGTGTGTGTGTGTGTGTGTGTGTGTGTGTGTGTGTGTGTGTGTGTGTGTGTGTGTGTGTAAATCACGAAAAATAAACACGTGATTAAAAATGTGACAGTGTCAGACCACGGAGGAAAATTAAAACAGGAATTTCCTTAAGTACTTTCGTATATTAATATATCTTCAGAAGGAGTGAAGGAGAAGGCCTCCTTCTGAAGATGTATTAATATACCAAAGTACTTAAGGAAATTCCTGTTTCAATTTTCCTCCGTGGTCTGACACTGTCATATATATATATATATATATATATATATATATATATATATATATATATATATATATATATATATATATATATATATATATATATATATATGTCGTACCTAGTAGCCAGAACGCACTTCTCAGCCTACTATGCAAGGCCCGATTTGCCTAATAAGCCAAGTTTTCATGAATTAATAGATTTTTCGACTACCTAACCTACCTAACCTAACCTATCCTAACTTTTTCGGCTACCTAACCTAACCTAACCTATAAAGATAGGTTAGGTTAGGTTAGGTAGGGTTGGTTAGGTTCGGTCATATATCTACGTTAATTTTAACTCCAATAAAAAAAAATTGACTTCATACATAATGAAATGGGTAGCCTTATCATTTCATAAGAAAAAAATTAGAGAAAATATATTAATTCAGGGAAACTTGGCTTATTAGGCAAATCGGACCTTGCATAGTAGGCTGAGAAGGCGTTCTGGCTACTAGGTACGATATATATATATATATATATATATATATATATATATATATATATATATATATATATATATATATATATATATATAGATATAGTGACTGTATGGTAGTGTGGTAGTGAATGAATAGTATATGAGACTGAGTGTGTGAGAGTGTGTGATGAGTGAGAGCAAGATCTGCCTGAGAAGCGAGGGAGCCGCACCACACTCTCACTCTCCCTCTCTCACACACACACAGGTCGGACCCTACGACACTCTCACCTTTAGTCAGTGTGGGCGTTGGGTTGAGGAGTGGGAGGGTGTGGGAGGGGAGGCGGGAGAGCGGGATTGCAAGGGCGTGGGAGGGACGGAGGGAGGGTGATGTGAAAGAGAGGGTTCAGGGGAAGGAAGAAGAGGCAACGGGTAGGGCGACTGATGGACTGAGTGGGCTACAAAGAGGAATGACAAGAGAGGGAGTGATGGAGGAAGGAAAACCTAAGAGACCTAAAGGTAGAGATGGAGGGAATGAAAACATGTATAGAGGGGGGAGATCAGTGATGTAGAGAGGAAGGTAATAACGCACAGAGGCATGTAAGATAACAAGAACGATAACAGGAAGGAAGGAAGGGGGCTGGACAAAACGGTAAAAAACAGAGAAAAAGCAAATTAAAAAGAAGCAACATAGAGGGAGTAAAAACCAGACTATATATATATATATATATATATATATATATATATATATATATATATATATATATATATATATATATATATATATATATATATATATATATATATATAAAACAAAGCACTACATCAAAAATATAGAAAATACACAATGAAAAATATATCACAGAAAAAGAAAACAAAAAATCAGTGTGTTCTCAGGGAAGACTGAGGAGGGAATGTAACAATAGCACTCACACACACACCACACAATCATACACAAGGCCCTCGTAAACAATCATACACAAGGCCCGCGTAAACAATCATACACAAGGCCCGCGTAAACAATCATACACAAGGCCCTCGTAAACAATCATACACAAGGCCCTCGTAAACAATCATACACAAGGCCCTCGTAAACAATCATACACAAGGCCCTCGTAAACAATCATACACAAGGCCCGCGTAAACAATCATACACAAGGCCCGCGTAAACAATCATACACAAGGCCCGCGTAAACAATCATACACAAGGCCCGCGTAAACAATCATACACAAGGCCCTCGTAAACAATCATACACAAGGCCCTCGTAAACAATCATACACAAGGCCCGCGTAAACAATCATACACAAGGGCCTTGTAAACAATCATACACAAGGCCCTCGTAAACAATCATACACAAGGCCCTCGTAAACAATCATACACAAGGCCCTCGAAAACAATCATACACAAGGCCCTCGTAAACAATCATACACAAGGCCCTCGTAAACAATCATACCCATGACACCCGTAAACAATCATACACAAGGCCCTCGTAAACAGTCATACCCATGACACCCGTAAACAATCATACCCATGACACCCGTAAGCAATCATACACAAGGCCCTCGTAAACAATCATCTACAAGGCCCTCGTAAACAATCACATCCATGACACCCGTAAACAATCATACATAAGGTCATTCGTAAACAATTGGAGAGAAGGCCCCAGGCGGCCCCTGTGCCGACCCAGAAGAGGGGAGCTTCACAGCCAGAAATAAAATATTCTGGAGAGGAGAAAAAGTTTCATTTTAGGTTCCAGATGTGGCAAAGATGCGCCCAGATGTTCGACTTGGGCAGGTAGGTAGGTAGCAGGTGCTGTGTTGTGGCTCTTACCTCACTGCTGGGGTAGGTAGCAGGTGCTGTGTTGTGGCTCTTACCTCACTGCTGGGGTAGGTAGCAGGTGCTGTGTTGTGGCTCTTACCTCACTGCTGGGGTAGGTAGCAGGTGCTGTGTTGTGGCTCTTACCTCACTGCTGGGGTAGGTAGCAGGTGCTGTGTTGTGGCTCTTACCTCACTGCTGGGGTAGGTAGCAGGTGCTGTGTTGTGGCTCTTACCTCACTGCTGGGGTAGGTAGCAGGTGCTGTGTTGTGGCTCTTACCTCACTGCTGGGGTAGGTAGCAGGTGCTGTGTTGTGGCTCTTACCTCACTGCTGGGGTAGGTAGCAGGTGCTGTGTTGTGGCTCTTACCTCACTGCTGGGGTAGGTAGCACCTGCTGTGTTGTGGCTCTTACCTCACTGCTGGGGTAGGTAGCACCTGCTGTGTTGTGGCTCTTACCTTACTGCTGGGGTAGGTAGCAGGTGCTGTGTTCTGACTCTTACCTTACTGCTGGGGTAGGTAGCACCTGCTGTGTTGTGACTCTTACCTTACTGCTGGGGTAGGTAGCACGTGCTGTGTTCTGACTCTTACCTTACTGCTCGGATGTAAACAGTGGTACAAAGGCCCAAGTTCAGTTACCTGGTTACAAACAGCAGAGCCAAGTTCCTCTCTCAGTTCCCCAAGCACCAACAACAAGCCAATCAGACAGAACATAACTTGTTAAGTTTAATTACATATAATTTTATTTAAATTACATTAAAAACTTTACAAATATCAGCAGTAATATTTAATTTAACCTTGCCTTGTGCACCGCAAATTCATTCCATACTAACTCTAGGCCATATAAGTCGATAATCGACTTGAGAATGGTCCAGGACGGACCGAAACGTCGTCGTCCTTTCATTTTCTAGTGTGTTGATTGGTCAATATAAGACCTTTGATATGTATTCAAATTTCTATCACATACTTCTTGAGGGAAGCCAACATGTGAATCCTTTTTAATTTGCACAACAGACAGGGAAGTCACATGACCAGAAAACAAGGTCCGAAAGTGGTTTCTGACATAGAGGTAAGTATGGTCTTCAGAAACATATATCCAACTGGTCTAAAGGAGAAAAACCTATAAGTTTTAATGAGGTCAAGCGTCACTCAGCATTATATAATTACTTGTATTAATCAAATTATTGATATTATTAATTAGGATTTTTTTTACACGTTATGCATGACTGAACTCTCATTTTTCTGTTTCTTGCCGCAATGTTCGGATTATATAAATATATATATATATATATATATATACATATATATATATATATATATATATATATATATATATATATATATATATATATATATATATATATATATATATATTAGTATATTTTGGTAGCAGTCTTTCCTGTAGACATATATTATTAAATATGACCGAAAAAGTAAGATTAATAATTCTAACACGAATTTTCTCAATCTTTCGTACATTACGCTTCACTGTTGGAGGTAAATCAAAAATCACTTCTCCAAAATTCATTTTTATTTCTAGTCTGACGCGACACGGGCGCGTTTCGTAAAACTTATTACATTTTCAAAGACTTCACAAATACACAACTGATTAGAACTTACGTATCTCTGATTTTATATCTACATTTGAGTGAGGTGGGAGGGGTGATGTGGCATTAACACAAGACAGAACAAGAGGGGATATTAATAGGGTATTAAAAGTATCAACACAAGACAGAACAGAAACAATGGGTATTGAATAGAAGTGTTTGTAGAAAGCCTATTGGTCCATATTTCTTGATGCTTCTATATTGGAGCGGAGTCTTGAGGTGGGTAGAATATAGTTGTGCAATAATTGGCTGTTGATTGCTGGTGTTGACTTCTTGATGTGTAACACATCTGTTGACTTCTTGATGTGTACACATCAAGAAGTCAACACCAGCAATCAACAGCCAATTATTGCACAACTATATTCTACCCACCTCAAGACTCCGCTCCAATATAGAAGCATCAAGAAATATGGACCAATAGGCTTTCTACAAACACTTCTATTCAATACCCATTGTTTCTGTTCTGTCTTGTGTTGATACTTTTAATACCCTATTAATATCCCCTCTTGTTCTGTCTTGTGTTAATGCCACATCACCCCTCCCACCTCACTCAAATGTAGATATAAAATCAGAGATACGTAAGTTCTAATCAGTTGTGTATTTGTGAAGTCTTTGAAAATGTAATAAGTTTTACGAAACGCGCCCGTGTCGCGTCAGACTAGAAATAAAAATGAATTTTGGAGAAGTGATTTTTGATTTACCTCCAACAGTGAAGCGTAATGTACGAAAGATTGAGAAAATTCGTGTTAGAATTATTAATCTTACTTTTTCGGTCATATTTAATAATATATATATATATATATATATATATATATATATATATATATATATATATATATATATATATATATAAATATATATATATATATATATATATATATATATATATATATATATATATATATATATATATTAATACCTATTAATGCCACCTCTTGTTCTGTCCTGTGTTGATGAAATTAATACCCTATTAATGCCACCTCACCCCATCCACCTCACTCAAATGTATATATATATATATATATATATATATATATATATATATATATATATATATATATATATATATATATATATATATATATATTATATCCAACGATCCAGCTGGGATCGCCCCATTGCTGACCAAGGGGGGGGGGGGCGTCAATCAACGTCATTAAACTGATGTACTAAATTGCCCGAGCCTAATCTAACCTAACCCAAGACCCGCGTATAGAAAACAGGACATCACATCAATTATAATATTTAGTACATCTTGCTTATAGTCGTTAGGGGGAGGGAAGGAATGTTTTGCGTCAAAATACGACGTATTATGCGAGAGGACAAGGCTGACCTGAGGGAGGGAGGTGTAGACATGATGAATAAGGAACACTGAATTCTTAAACTTTAACGAAGGCTCTTAGACCAGACACATCTCCATATTGGCGAGTCGCCACTTAGCATTCCCTCAAGTGCACTAACTTTGTTATTACTGTTAATAATGCTTTTGCGTAGAATGGTTCAGGGGGAGATGTAGCACCCTACGGGATGACTACAAACTGTTCTGAACCATAGTATATCACCCATAAGCCCCACTTCTATAGATTCCAATATTGTTTAACGGTGCAACGGATCGGAATTATAGGCGTGTTCTCCCACTGTTGTTTAATTATACAACACCATTATATACGTTACTCTAAGATTTAGTAAGCATTAAAGTATGAGGAAAATCATTTATCTAACTGGAAAATGATTTTTGGGAATATATGTTTAGAGATCCTGGGAGGGGAGAGGATGCATGGGTACACCTACGTAGGTGTAGAGAGAGAGAGAGAGAGAGAGAGAGAGAGAGAGAGAGAGAGAGAGAGAGAGAGAGAGAGAGAGAGAGAGAGAGAGAGAGAGAGAGAGAGAGAGAGAGAACTGTTGCCAACTACAAGGTATATTTACACCTTACCAAGGTGACAAATTTGAAGCAGCAGGAACCTTTCCGAAGACTTATATACCATATTCTCCATTTAGGATAAATTGCTGAAGATTACGTAAAAACCACTAGCTGAGACCACTAGCTGAGACCACTAGCTGGGACCACTAGCTGGGACCACTAGCTGGGACCACTAGCTGGGACCACTAGCTGGGACCACTAGCTGGGACCACTAGCTGGGACCACTAGCTAACACCACTAGCTGACACCACTAGCTGGTACCATTAGCCGGCACCACTAGCCGGCACCACTAGCCAGCTCCACTAGCGGGGACCACTAGCCGGCACCACTAGCCGGCACCACTAGCCAGCACCACTAGCGGGGACCACTAGCCGGCACCACTAGCCGGCACCACTAGCCAGCACCACTAGCGGGGACCACTAGCCGGCACCACTAGCGGGGACCACTAGCCGGCACCACTAGCCGGCACTACTAGCCGGCACCACTAGCGGGGACCACTAGCCGGCACCACTAGCCGGCACCACTAGCCAGCACCACTAGCCAGCACCACTAGCGGGGACCACTAGCCGGCACCACTAGCCGGCACCACTAGCCAGCACCACTAGCGGGGACCACTAGCCGGCACCACTAGCCGGCACCACTAGCGGGGACCACTAGCCGGCACCACTAGCCGGCACCACTAGCGGGGACCACTAGCCAGCACCACTAGCGGGGACCACTAGCCGGCACCACTAGCGGGGACCACTAGCCGGCACTACTAGCCGGCACTACTAGCCGGCACCACTAGCCGGCACCACTAGCCGGCACCACTAGCCGGCACTACTAGCCGGCACTACTAGCCGGCACCACTAGCCGGCACTACTAGCCGGCACCACTAGCCGGCACTACTAGCCAGCACCACTAGCGGGGACCACTAGCCGGCACCACTAGCCGGCACTACTAGCCGGCACCACTAGCCAGCACCACTAGCGGGGACCACTAGCCGGCACTTCTAGCCAGCACCACTAGCGGGGACCACTAGCCGGCACTTCTAGCCGGCACCACTAGCCGGCACCACTAGCCGGCACTACTAGCCGGCACCACTACCTAAAACCACTCACAAAGACCACTTAATAGCAAACCTAACTAGATAAGACTGATTACCCTGGCATGAGTCCAGTGGATCAATTCACTTCAGTAAGAGAAACACTAACAGCCAGTTCCTACAATCGGGAGGAACACAAAAATGGAGAAGAAATTATAGTGTAATAAATTACAAAATAAAAAACGAGGTTTGCGAATTGTGAATAATGAAGGTATGAGAGAAGGAAACAGTGCAGTGGAGCGATCATACAAAAATAAGGAATATATTAAAAATAACTAAATCAATAAATAACGAAGTGAAGGTGATTAGAACGGATTGGTGAACTAGGTTACAATCAATTTAGAAGAATACAACCTGCATACATGTATACATTATTTAGAATTCGTGTATTATTTCCGCATCATACTGGAGTGAATTACTAATCCTAAGTAAAGTGCATATTAAATCATATTACAATGCACTGAAAAACGTGTGATTTTGCTTAATTGCAACTTGCAAGTTGATTTAGCATTTGCAAATGGAAAATTCGCACATAATCTCCACGGAGCAGCGATGTTCCGCCTCAACCATCACCAGAGACATCGCTAAAAATCCTTTCCAGTAACACCTTGTGGCTCTTCCAGCGACGTTTTCGAAATTGCAAAAAAAATATCGAGGTCATTCATTGGGATCGAACCTGCGTTCCTGGGCTCATGATGATATATTTTCTCATAGAAAGAAGAAAAGTGATGGAAGAGATATATGGAAAGAGAAAGGGAAGAGAAGAACAGAGGATGGTGAGGGGAACCAGGGAAGGGCAGGGTGAGCAAAAGAAAGGGGCAAGGATAAAATCAATAGAAGAGTAGGAATGAAGGATAAGCAGAGAGGGAGATGAGAGGGGTTATGGTTTATGTCAGGAAAAGGGCCGGGAATTAGGGAGCGACCAGCATACGGTTAAGGCAAGACGAAGGGAAAAAGATAAAGGGCAAGTTTATTGAAGATGAAAGTGCAGAATTAGATCACTTGGGCAGGCAGAAGACGATCAGTGTTCATAAAAGTCTTCTAACTGACCTTCTAGTGTTCCATAAAAGTCTTCTAACTGACCTTCTAGTGTTCCATAAAAGTCTTCTAACTGACCTTCCAGTATTCCATAAAAGTCTTCTAACTGACCTTCCAGTGTTCCATAAAAGTTTTCTAACTGACCTTCCAGTGTTCCACCAAAGTCTTCTAACTGACCTTCCAGTGTTCCATAGTTTCCCAAACTATCTCTCAATGCTACCAAGAAATATTGAGAGTAACATTCCAGTTACACACACCAATGGGCCAAACCCTCTCCTACCAACCAGCTGTATTTTAAAAACTTATAATAGGACTTAAAGTCTAAAATAAACATGAAAAAGTCTTATAATTTTCTTTCATCTTCATAAGCTACATTGACGATTTTTCGTCCGACTCTTTCAGCAACTTGGAGTTATAGTCTCTTGTAGAAACGCCGGTGTGTGTGTGTGTGTGTGTGTGTGTGTGTGTGTGTGTGTGTGTGTGTGTGTGTGTGTGTGTGTGTGTGTGTTTGTGTGTGTGCGAGTGTGTGTGTGTGTGTGTGTGTGTGTGTGTGACGTTGGCGTTATGAATGTGGACTTCAAATTCACAGTGCAACACAGAGAGACTCGACTACAAGAACCAGATGACTTCATCGTGCAATTTAGATGACTATGCCACGAAGGAACTCGTCAGAGTCGACATATAACGTCCAGTAACGAGCCCCCA
>NC_091197.1:3383226-3400726 GCF_040958095.1 Procambarus clarkii | reverse complement strand
CTCTTACCTGAACCGTTCTATATCTTCCCTATTTGCTGAATCTCCTGAAATCTTCCTTAACCCTTTGAATGCCTGTAAATCTTTCCAGTCAGCTGACTCCCTGTCAGCTGACTCCCTGTCAGCTGACTCCCTGTCAGCTGACAAGTGCGAGAATACGCCGGGATAACTCAGTGTTTGTCAACAAAGCCAGGTAAAACAACTACCTGCTGCTTAATTATATCACACAAAACACAAATTGGGTTTCTGCTAATGGCGTAGTAATAGCCATCGAATACCTGTTTAACCTGCATATTATACCTGTATTAAACAGGTATATATTATACCTGTATTAAACAGTTATATATTATACCTGTATTAAACAGTTATATATTATTCCTGTATTAAACAGGTATATATTATACCTGTATTAAACAGGTATATATTATACCTGTATTAAACAGGTATATATTATACCTGTATTAAACAGGTATATATTATACCTGTATTAAACAGGTATATATTATACCTGTATTAAACAGGTATATATTATACCTGTATTAAACAGGTATATATTATACCTGTATTAAACAGGTATATATTATACCTGTATTAAACAGGTATAATATACCTGTTTAATACTGGGGTATTAAAGTTGAACTTGTTGGGAGAGTTCAGTACCCTGTCAATTGAACACTCTGAACTGAAGACAAAAGTTATGGGTTTTGATTGACACACACACACACACACACACACACACACTCTATTTGCAGAAGGCTACAAGACAATCTCTTTCAAGAGGTAATCAAAACAATTTCTTTCACAAGATGAAGAAAACAATCTTGTTTCAAGAGGTAAAACAGACCATCTTTTTTAATAGGAAAATGAAACAACCTATCGCTACCTGTTAATGGATGCCCCCCGCTATTAACGACAAAAACTGAAGAAACTGGAAATTGTGATTTTTGAAAAGTTATGATATATATTGCTGAGGTAAATCTATACAGTTTGTTTCCACAAATCTGGAACCATGTCCAATACATCATGGAACCATGTCCAATACATCATGGAACCATGTCCAATACATCATGGAACCATGTCAAATACATCATGGAACCATGTCCAATACATCATGGAACCATGTCCAATACATCATGGAACCATGTCAAATACATCATGGAACCAAGTCCAATGTGGCTGGATCAACATAAAAGTCTTCACTTGTCTTATTTTCCAGTATGGCGATGTTTTAACATCAGTCCTCATCACCGTGACTGATGTTAAGTGTGGTGGTGTTCCATACCTACTGGGCACGGTTCCAGACCTGCTGGGCACGGTTCCAGACCTACTGGGTACAGTTCCAGACGTGCTGGGAACGGTTCCAGACCTACTGGGCACGGTTCCAGACCTACTGGGCACGGTTCCAGACCTGCTGGCCACGGTTCCAGACCTACTGGGCACGGTTCCAGACCTACTGGGCATGGTTCCAGACCTACTGGGCACGGTTCCAGACCTGCTGGCCACGGTTCCAGACCTACTGGGCATGGTTCCAGACCTACTGGGCATGGTTCCAGACCTGCTGGCCACGATTCCAGACCTACTGGCCTCGGTTCCAGACCTACAGGCCACGGTTCCAGACCTGCTGGCCACGATTCCAGACCTACTGGGCACGGTTCCAGACCTACTGACCACGGTTCCAGACCTACTGGACACGGTTCCAGACCTACTGGCCACGGTTCCAGACCTACTGGCTATGGTTCCAGACCTACTGGCTATGGTTCCAGTCCTACTGGCCACCCTGGACATACAGACATGTAGGCTTAAGACATAGCGCAGTCACATACGCTACGAGACATGACATATGTAACGTGAGTGTGGCTAAATCACGCTTATGCCTACAAATACCTTTATGAAGGCTATGTCTTAGGAGAAGCTTAACTAAGAAAGCTTCAGACATATGTGTGAGTATCAAACGTACCTCAAACACATGTCTGAAAGGTTCCTGAGATTCTTAACTGAAACATACCACGAAGTAAATCAATAATAAATTGATCAGATATGGGTCTATATGTCCGTGGTTAAGTTTCTGTAACTTTGATATATATGGTCAAACTTCTAGTTCTCATTAAATTACACACACACAAACACACACACACACAGACACACACACACACACACACACACACAGACACACACACACACACACGCACACGCACAAAGCCAGCAAATACTGAAGAGGATAATACAGGGCCGTTGCATCAATCCTTTCAATACACTCTGAGAGTGAATACAGGAAGATATGTATTCTGGACATTCTCATACGTGTAGCACCTCCAAAGGATACCTGATCAACCAGGCTGTGACTCATACGTCAGGCTACAAGCAGCCACGTCCAACAGCCTGGTTGATCAGTCCGGCAACCAGGAGGCCTGGTCGACGACCGGGCCGCGGGGACGCTAAGCCCCGGAAGCACCTCAAAGTCAAGGTAAGGTAGCTATACACCCAAAGGGACGGTCTCGCAAGACCACAGGGCTGGCGAGACCGTTCCAAAGACTGGAAAAACGTTTAAAAGGCTGAAAAAACCCGTTCAAAAAGACCGTTCAAAGACTGAAAAGATCGATTCAAGCCAGGAAATATTTTCCCCCAAAGACTGGAAACAACCATGTTCCCAAAACACTGAAAAAGACTATCCCTCATAAAAGACTGGAAAAGACTATCCCTCATAAAAGACTGGAAAAGACCACTTCCCCCAAAACTGGAAAATACCCCCCTCCAAAAATACCACAAAGACCATCCTCCCCCCCCCCCTACAGAAAAAAAGAAACCCCTTCTATAGAAACCCCTTCAGATACCCCGGGCGAAGAAGGGAGAGAGAGAGACAGATAGATATATATATATATATATATATATATATATATATATATATAGAGAGAGAGAGAGAGAGAGAGAGAGAGAGAGAGAGAGAGAGAGAGAGAGAGAGAGAGAGAGAGAGAGAGAGAGAGAGAGAGAGAGAGAGAGAGAGTCAACCCCCCCCCCCCTCTTACATTACAGCACCAAGGGTATATTGATGATCACCTCAAAGCGACGCCACACTGGTGGGCGGCGGGGGTGGATCAAGGCGACTGTAGTGAGACGCAGAGTAATATAGGCCCGTCAACAGCGTATCGTGCGGGCAGGGCCACCAGGAGAGGGGATAAAACCCGTATGTATTTACAGAAGTAAAAAAAAAACCCTGAGTGCTATTTTGGAAAGGTGCTATAATTGTTGTTGTTGTTGTTGTTGTTGTTGTTGTTGTTGTTGATGATGATGAATGGATTGACATATAAGAGAAGAAAAGGATTACTTACATGGGGGGGGGGAATGAATTTCTATATATTGGGGGAATGAATTGCTATATATTGGGGAATGAATTGCTATATATATTTGGGGGAGAATGGATTTGCTATATATTGGGGGAATGGAGTGCTATATATTGGTGGGAATGGATTGCTAAATATAATGGTAATGGATTGCAATATATGGGGAATGGATTGCAATATATGGGGAATGGATTGTCATCTATGGAAGGAATGGATTGTTTAAAAATGGGAGAAATGGGTTGCCATATATGAGAGAAACGGATTAATCATATATGAGAGGAATGAATTGTCATTCATAGAGGAATAGATTACCATATATTGAGGGGAGTGGGGGGAATGAATTGCAATAATAGATTAATGGATAGACACTGTGGTAAGGGAACGCATGGGATGTAATAGGTAAAGGAAGGAGGGAGACCCAAGCACTAATGGGGGTGTGGGGGGCAAGACCCAAGCACTAATGGGGGTGTGGGAGGCAAGACCCAAGCACTAATGGGGGTGTGGGAGGCAAGACCCAAGCACTAATGGGGGTGTGGGAGGCAAGACCCAAGCACTAATGGGGGTGTGGGAGGCAAGACCCAAGCACTAATGGGGGTGTGGGAGGCAAGACCCAAGCACTAATGGGGGTGTGGGAGGCAAGACCCAAGCACTAATGGGGGTGTGGGAGGCAAGACCCAAGCACTAATGGGGGTGTGGGAGGCAAGACCCAAGCACTAATGGGGGTGTGGGAGGCAAGACCCAAGCACTAATGGGGGTGTGGGAGGCAAGACCCAAGCACTAATGGGGGTGTGGGAGGCAAGACCCAAGCACTAATGGGGGTGTGGGAGGCAAGACCCAAGCACTAATGGGGGTGTGGGAGGCAAGACCCAAGCACTAATGGGGGTGTGGGAGGCAAGACCCAAGCACTAATGGGGGTGTGGGAGGCAAGACCCAAGCACTAATGGGGGTGTGGGAGGCAAGACCCAAGCACTAATGGGGGTGTGGGAGGCAAGACCCAAGCACTAATGGGGGTGTGGGAGGCAAGACCCAAGCACTAATGGGGGTGTGGGAGACAAGACCCAAGCACTAATGGGGGTGTGGGAGGCAAGACCCAAGCACTAATGGGGGTGTGGGAGGCAAGACCCAAGCACTAATGGGGGTGTGGGAGGCAAGACCCAAGCACTAATGGGGGTGTGGGAGGCAAGACCCAAGCACTAATGGGGGTGTGGGAGGCAAGACCCAAGCACTAATGGGGGTGTGGGAGGCAAGACCCAAGCACTAATGGGGGTGTGGGGGGCAAGACCTGACCTTCGGGTCATCACTCCACGTCACTGACTCATGTGACCAAGGGGGGGAGGGGGGGTACATCAATCTAAAAATTACACTTCCTTTGAGACAACTGTTAATGCCCTTGCTTACACTAATTTACTGGCAACTATACTAGTTATCATCGTCAGTACCAACAACCACAGTTGTTGGTACTGGTTGGTACCACATCATCAGTACCAACTAGTTATCACCACCGTCACCAACAACATCATCAACATCACCAACAACATTATCACTATCACCAACAACATCACCATCATCACTAACATCACCAACAACATCACCACCATCACCAACAACATCACCACCATCACCAACAACATCACCACCGTCACCAACAACATCACCACTATCACCAACAACATCACCATCACCAACAACATCACCACCGTCACCAACAACATCACCACCATCACCAACAACATCACCACCATCACCAACAACATCACCACCGTCACCAACAACATCACCACCGTCACCAACAACATCACCACCGTCACCAACAACATCACCACCATCACCAACAACATCACCACCGTCACCAACAACATCACCACCGTCACCAACAACATCACCACCATCACCAACAACATCACCACCGTCACCAACAACATCACCACCATCACCAACAACACCACCATCACCAACAACATCACCACCAACAACATCACCACCAACAACATCACCACCAACAACATCACCACCATCACCAACAACATCATCACCAACAACATCACCATCACCACCAACATCACCATCACCAACAACATCATCACCAACAACATCACCACCATCACCAACAACATCATCACCAACAACATCACCACCACCATCAACACCACCATCCCCAACAACATCACCACCACCATCACCAACTACATCACGACCATCACCACCATCACCACCACCATCACCAACAACATCACCACCATCACCACCACCACCACCACCATCATCACCACCATCATCACCACCATCACCACCACCATCACCACCACCATCACCAACAACATCACCACCATCACCACCACCACCACCACCACCACCATCACCACCACCATCATCACCACCATCACCACCACCATCACCACCACCATCACCACCACCATCACCACCACCATCAACACCACCATCACCACCACCATCATCACCACCATCACCACCACCATCACCACCACCATCACCACCACCATCACCATCACCACCACCATCATCACCACCATCACCACCACCACCATCACCACCTCCATCATCACCACCATCACCACCACCATCACCACCACCATCACCACCACCATCACCACCACCATCACCACCAACATCACCAACAACATCACTACCATCTCTGTTATGAAGATAAATGACCTGACTCGCAACACGCACATAAACAACACTCCTCGCAACACGCACATAAACAAGGCTCCTCGCAACACGGACATAAACAAGGCTCCTCGCAACACGCACATAAACAAGGCTCCTCGCAACACGCACATAAACAAGGCTCCTCGCAACACGCACATAAACAAGGCTCCTCGCAACACGCACATAAACAAGGCTCCTCGCAACACACACATAAACAAGGCTCCTCGCAAGACGCACATAAACAACACTCCTCGCAACACGCACATAAACAAGGCTCCTCGCAACACGCACATAAACAAGGCTCCTCGCAACACGCACATAAACAAGGCTCCTCGCAACACGCACATAAACAAGGCTCCTCGCAAGACGCACATAAACAAGGCTCCTCGCAAGACGCACATAAACAAGGCTCCTCGCAACACGCACATAAACAAGGCTCCTCGCAACACGCACATAAACAACACTCCACGCAACACGCACATAAACAACACTCCACGCAACACGCACATAAACAACACTCCACGCAACACGCACATAAACAAGGCTCCTCGCAAGACGCACATAAACAAGGCTCCTCGCAAGACGCACATAAACAAGGCTCCTCGCAACACGCACATAAACAACACTCCTCGCAACACGCACATAAACAAGGCTCCTCGCAAGACGCACATAAACAAGGCTCCTCGCAACACGCACATAAACAAGGCTCCTCGCAACACGCACATAAACAAGGCTCCTCGCAAGACGCACATAAACAAGGCTCCTCGCAACACGCACATAAACAAGGCTCCTCGCAAGACGCACATAAACAAGGCTCCTCGCAAGACGCACATAAACAAGGCTCCTCGCAAGACGCACATAAACAACACTCCTCGCAACACGCACATAAACAAGGCTCCTCGCAAGACGCACATAAACAAGGCTCCTCGCAAGACGCACATAAACAAGGCTCCTCGCAACACGCACATAAACAAGGCTCCTCGCAACACGGACATAAGCAAGGCTCCTCGCAACACGCACATAAACAAGGCTCCTCGCAACACGCACATAAACAAGGCTCCTCGCAACACGCACATAAACAAGGCTCCTCGCAACACGCACATAAACAAGGCTCCTCGCAACACACACATAAACAAGGCTCCTCGCAAGACGCACATAAACAACACTCCTCGCAACACGCACATAAACAAGGCTCCTCGCAAGACGCACATAAACAAGGCTCCTCGCAGCACGCACATAAACAAGGCTCCCTGCAACACGCACATAAACAAGGCTCCTCGCAGCACGCACATAAACAAGGCTCCACGCAACACGCACATAAACAACACTCCACGCAACACGCACATAAACAAGGCTCCTGGCGGCACGCACATAAACAAGGCTCCTCGCTGCACGCACATAAAAATGAAAAATTATTGATGAGAAACAAAATATCCGATGAATAGGAGGAATGAGAGGAGGAGGCGAGTGCGGGGGGGGGGGGGGGGAGCAGTAAAAGAAGGAGCAGATAAGAAGATAGTGAAGAGGGAAGATGCAGATGGAGGGGAGAGGAGGAGGAGGATAGGGGAAGAAGAAGCAGAGGGGGGGTGGGGGCGGATGGCAGTGGATGAGGTGAAGTTGATAAGAAGTTCTATAGGAACTTCTTCTCCCTGACCCACAAAACGGCGGAGTGTCCTGTAAAACATTACTGACGTAAATATGACCCTTACTGACACCAAGCAGAAGGCTGAACTAATAATATACTACAAGAGGCAGAAGACTGGCAACTTGAGCATGACCAACTCTCCTGACACCAAACACAACACCTTGAAAGAGACAAATGTTGTCTCTGCCTTCACACACCCACTTGGGGACTGTCACCTTCCCCCTCTAACGAAGTCAATATTTAGGCAAGACAACAACATCCCTTTCAAGACTCTTAACAATGCACGAGCAACAAGGACTTATAAAAGAACGTATAATATCTATACATAACCAGACCATCACCAGAGATACACTCACAAACAGCACCAATGTAATCGACAGATACAGCGACAACAGGAGACTGGGCGAGGCAAGAAACAAACCAAGCCACACAACAAACAAACCAAGCCACACATCACAAGCCAACTACAACCAAAGTTCACTCTGCCAACTTCCAGCCCACGACGGAACATACAACACACTGCACCAGTTATCTCGCAAACAGGAGAGTGACAAGATACAATGGAACTATGAGGTACTTCCTCTTCACCTCGTCCTAGGCTACATATAATGCAGAAAGAAACTTTGTAATCATAAGAACTCTGCCTCCGACAATGACAAAAATGAGTTAACGAAACTCACCTCGTTGCGTCAGGCCAAATTAAACTATAAAAATGAACTTGAGAGAGTTAATTTTTCAACTTCCTTCTGAAGTAAAGAAAACACTGATCTCACCCTTTCGGTCACTTTCAATAATATATATATATATATATATATATATATATATATATATATATATATATATATATATATGTGTGTGTGTGTGTGTGTGTGTGTGTGTGTGTGTGTGTGTGTGTGTGTGTGTGTGTGTGTGTGTGTTCCTTAGGTACTTTCGTACTTAATACTTAGGTACTTAAGTACTTAATCATAGGTACTTTCCTATTAATTAATACGTCTTCAAAAGGATTGTCTTATATATTTTTATTACAAAAAAGTAAAGAAATTAATTGTTAATTATTTTCCTTCGTGGTCAGACATTGTCACATTATTTATCACGTGTTATTTCTTCATAATTTACACAGACAAATATAAATATTTGTATAATTATTATCTAAACAATTTACTAATATGTAATTTGTTTCAATATACCAAACAGGTATTTACTCAGGTCTTACCTGAATCAAAATAGGTGCGACTCACCGTCTAATGTATCATGTACAGACCAGGTTGTGAACGTGTATTATATTTAGGCCATATGAAAAAAAATATATTGAAATGTGGGAATATAAATGTGTAGAGAGCCCGGCGTACGCCGAGCAGAAGTCCTATGCAAATTTCATAGGTAAAGGTGCATAACAAAGTTGTACAAACAAAGGAAATAAAAACATATTTGATTGGCGGAAATAAAACAACCTTGTTGATTGACAGTTGAGAGGCGGGATCAAAGAGCCGAAGCTCAACCCACGCAGCACAACCAGATGAATACAACTAGGTGAGTACAAGCCATCAACAGTTTTCAATGAAATGCAAAAAAAAAAAAAAAATCTCAATATTTTATAATTAAAAAAAAGTCATAAAAATGAGAGATAAATTTAGAAAAAAATCTACAGCAGGATAATTACAGCATCAAATCCCTATTGGATTCATTTTGTCATAAGAGGATTTATTTCACATCACTGACCTGGTTAAATCCCAGACTATAAGCGAGGAAGTGAGACAGGTGTAGAAGTGAGACAGGTGAAAATAACAGATAATAAAGCAAGGAATAGGAGGAGGAGGAGGAGGAGGAGGAGGAGGAGGACAGTTACTCCATGAGGATGGGGGGGGGGGGGGGGGGGGGAGCTGCCCGTCGCCTTGGCTGCTGAACTAAAAATATTCACCAATTACTGAAGCTGACGGAAGTTTGTGTTAAAGGTCATATTCTGAGCGTTGTGGCTGTTTTACTCCCCCATGATGCTCTCATCTCCCCTCACACTACCATGATGCTCTCATCTCCCCTCACACTCCCCCATGATGCTCTCATCTCCCCTCACACTACCATGATGCTCTCATCTCCCCTCACACTCCCCCATGATGCTCTCATCTCCCCTCACACTCCCCATGATGCTCTCATCTCCCCTCACACTCCCCATGATGCTCTCATCTCCCCTCACACTCCCCCATGATGCTCTCATCTCCCCTCACACTCCCCCATGATGCTCTCATCTCCCCTCACACTACCATGATGCTCTCATCTCCCCTCACACTCCCCCATGATGCTCTCATCTCCCCTCACACTACCATGATGCTCTCATCTCCCCTCACACTACCTGCTCCACAAACCACAGATACCCACACCCCCAGCTCCACAGACCACAGACACCCACACCCCCACAGACCAAAGCCACCCCCCCCCCCGAGCAGTAAATCTGTTCACAGTGAATTCTTCCCTCTCTTTGTCCACACAGCCTATCTCTGCTCCCCCCCTCCCCCCACCACCCACAAAATCATGCCTTCTCGCCCACGATGCCACCACCTCCCCCCTGCCCTTGCTCCGCCCACAACTATGCCTAGTCGCCCACAGGAGCGTCGCCCACATCTGGCAGACTCTCCATGCCCCCACACGTTCAGCCTGGCCTCTTACCAGGCTTGCGGCCGGCCGCCTCCAGCCTCACCTGGTACCAGCACTCAGCTGCCATCACCCTCTCTCATCTTGCTCCTCCCGCTCCATGTCTCTCTTCCACGGTCCCCCACCATCCCCCTCCACCACCCACTCTACTCTCTCCCCCGCCCCCTCCTCCACGCCACCCACAACACCACCCACACTGCTCCTTTCATCTCCCGAAGAAAAGATTCGCGTCCAGCCTCCACGAGTACCTGCACCGTGATGGCGTCCTGGAAACACCTGACCAGCATCTCAGGTCGCGAGATCCTTCACGCGGGAGACTGTTCCACCAAACTATTTTGTTTCTATCCTACTGATGTACAGGATCCCTTAACCACTCGACCATCACGACCGGACAAAGAGGATGGTAGCCGAGGCTAATTCCCCATCCGGTTGTGATGGTCGACTGGTTAAGGGATCCTCTACATCAGTTGCAGAGTGCTTCTGGCAGTATGGGTTCGAGTCACTTTTGGGGTGTTAGTTTTCAGTTGCATATATGCCTGGAGACCGTTCAGGCTTGTTCGCATATATATATATATATATATATATATATATATATATATATATATATATATATATATATATATATATATATATATATATATATATATATATATATATATTGGTGTATACTGGCAGCAGGTTTTCTCTTATGCATGTCTCATTGAATATGACCGCATGTTCAGTATTTACTATTTTCTGATTTAGGGCTGCTATCCCTCTTACTAATACTGTTGCATCAGGGTTCAGCTGGAAGAGGAGTTCACCAAAAGTCATGTTGTTTTAAAGGTGAAGAAAAAGAATTAAATAACTGAAGAATGTATTACACTAATTATAAAATCGCACGACGTTTCGAACCTACATGGTTCATTCTCAAGTGATGTTAGGGTACAGAACAATCTATTTTATACTAATAGTGGGTCAGGTGAATACAAATGGATCGAATAATGGGATCAGGTGTAAACAAAGGGTATACATTGTGTAGACATGAAGGAGAAAAGAAGATAAGGATCAGGTTAAATAGGGGTACATACAGAGATTAACTAAGCGTAGTGGGAGCTGTTTGATGAGCAGTGTCTTCTCTGTTGGCATCTTGACGTCCTGGTCTTATTCTTACTCTCATGGTGGGTAGAGTGAATAGTTCCGTAATTTGAGTATTTATGGTAGTTAGTTTTACTTTTATGTGGATTGCTTCAAGAATTTGTAATCTTCTTACATCTTGGGTTGTGTCTATCATACAAGTGTTTTAATTAATTTCACTCACTAATAATAACATTTCTCTTGTTAGGGTGATGTCATGGGCTTGTCTCGTGTGATTCCTGGGGGCACCGGATTGAAGATGGCATGTCAAACGCCTCGTCAGCTTGGTCGACGTCATACCTATGTACTTAGATTGAAGGTTACATCCTTCGTGGGGGCAAGTGTACATGTATACAACGCTTGACTGCTGTAGAGGGTTCTCCGTCGGCTTCGGGCTGTTTTTGATAAGGAGTTCGGAAGTCTTCTTGGTTTTGAAGAATATGATCAGGTCTATGTTTTGGTTAGGATTAATGCTTTTTACTCCTTTGCGGATTAACCTCCTCCTTTACTGTGCGTGGTTGATTCGTAATATAATTTTATTGGAGGTATTGTGGTTTCTGTTCTAGGTTCAGGATTATACCATCGGTCCAAGTGTCTTCTTATAGCAGCGTTTATTTCCGTGCTGCTATTTCCGTTGTTCACCAATACCTGTGTTATTCTTTCAAACTCTTTACTCACGTTGCTCCATTCGGAGCAGTGGGTAAGCGCTCGACGAATATAAGCATTGAGAACACTGGCTTACATATATATATATATATATATATATATATATATATATATATATATATATATATATATATATATATATATATATATATATATACATACATACATAAATAGATAGATAAATAGTACACAGACGAGCGATTGAATTATAAATACTTCAATCTATACATTCCCTCAAGTCCGGTAAGTATACAAGTATACAGATTCCAAGGATGGGACAGTGAAAAAAAAATCCAAGTTCATAGCGATAAGGAAGATAACGAGAGATGTATACAATAAAAAGTAAAAACATGAAACCTCGTACACCAAATGGACACAGACATAAAGTAACAGACAAATTGGACCAAAAAAAAAAAAAATAGAAGCATTCATTCGTCGAATTCAATAGTTCATCCAAGCAGTAATTGGAAACAAAATACACCCCAACACGGATCACAGAAAACCTAGACTTATCTACAATTGGGAAAGAATATACTGATGTATACTACAGAGAGAGGGGGGGGGGGGTGGAGGTGGGGGGAGAGGGGGAGGGGGGGGAGGGGGAGGGTAGAGGGGGATAGGGGGAGAGGGGGAGGGTAGAGAGGGGGTGGGAGGGGGGAAGGGGGAGGGTAGAGAGGTGGGGTGGGAGGGGGGGGAGGGGGAGGGTAGAGAGGGGGTGGGAGGGGGGGAAGGGGAGGGTAGAGAGGGGGTGGGAGGGGGAGGAGGCCAGATATACAGTCTGGCACATCGATGGGAACGTGGCAGCTGTGGCCCCCAGTCCGCCTCCTCTTTGATCACTGTGGGGGGGGGAAGTTCCACAAATGTGCCTGAGAGGAAGTTACTTTCCTTTTTGTTGTGTTGGTCCGTGGTGGGTGGTGTTGGTCCGTGGTGGGTTGGTCCGTGGTGGGTGGTGCTGGTCCGTGGTGGGTTGGTCCGTGGTGGGTGGTGCTGGTCCGTGGTGGGTTGGTCCGTGGTGGGTGGTGTTGGTCCGTGGTGGGTGGTGTTGGTCCGTGGTGGGTTGGTCCGTGGTGGGTGGTGCTGGTCCGTGGTGGGTTGGTCCGTGGTGGGTGGTGTTGGTCCGTGGTGGGTTGGTCCGTGGTGGGTGGTGCTGGTCCGTGGTGGGTTGGTCCGTGGTGGGTTGGTCCGTGGTGGGTTGGTCCGTGGTGGGTGGTGCTGGTCCGTGGTGGGTTGGTCCGTGGTGGGTGGTGTTGGTCCGTGGTGGGTGGTGTTGGTCCGTGGTGGGTTGGTCCGTGGTGGGTGGTGCTGGTCCGTGGTGGGTGGTGTTGGTCCGTGGTGGGTTGGTCCGTGGTGGGTGGTGTTGGTCCGTGGTGGGTTGGTGGGTGGTGCTGGTCCGTGGTGGGTTGGTCCGTGGTGGGTGGTGTTGGTCCGTGGTGGGTGGTGTTGGTCCGTAGTGGGTGGTGTTGGTCCGTGGTGGGTGGTGTTGGTCCGTGGTGGTTAGTGTTGATCCGTGGTGGTTAGTGTTGGTCCATGGTGGGTAGTGCTGGTCCGTGGTGGTTAGTGTTGGTCCGTGGTGGGTGGTGTTGGTCCGTGGTGGTTAGTGTTGGTCCATGGTGGGTAGTGCTGGTCCGTGGTGGTTAGTGTTGGTCCGTGGTGGGTAGTGTTGCTCCGTGGTGGTTAGTGTTGGTCCGTGGTGGTTAGTGTTGGTCCGTGGTGGGTGGTGCTGGTCCGTGGTGGTTAGTGTTGGTCCGTGGTGGGTGGTGCTGGTCCGTGGTGGTTAGTGTTGGTCCGTGGTGGTTAGTGTCGGTCCATGGTGGGAAGTGCTGGTCCGTGGTGGGTAGTGCTGGTCCGTGGTGGTTAGTGCTGGTCCGTGGTGGTTAGTGTTGGTCCGTGGTGGGCTGTGTTACACACAACGTTGTCAATATTGCGTTAATGTTAGCGTGAGATTTGTACTTATAATCCCACTATACCGTTCTATTTCTAAATTATCTACAGCAGTATACCCCACGACAACACTTATATGGCCTGCAGTGTTGGGTAGACTTAGCCAGTTAAAACATAGCTAGTTTAGACTGGGTTTAAACTTAACTGGTTTACACTTTGAAAACTTAGACGTATTACTGAACGGCGTCGATGGAAGCCAAGATTGCATACACTCTTGTCTCCTATTCCTGTACTAAGACTGAAACTGTCTGAGATGTAACACGAAGCTTGATAACTGATTTTATTGAAAGTTTTTAACTCATGAGTCAAGACATGCTGTATTCAGTCAATACCATTGTTTGTTAAATCATCAAATATACACTAAATTTGATGATTTTATTTGAAATTTATGTTATTTATTAAAAAAATATTTTAAAATTAATTTGTCCACAAAAAACATTTTTTAATTAATTCATTTAAAACGTGAAATATATTTAAATTAGTTCAGTGTGACTACTATACCGATATTGTTGATGAGAGGTGAAGGTGTTTGGAATATATTGATAGTATGGTAATCTTTTCTGTTACAGTTACTGGAGACAGTTAAACTAGTTCCATTTGCCTCTGGCTACACGTGACAGGCTGACCAGCTGTCTCTGGCTACATGTTACAGGCTGACCAGCTGCCTCTGGCTACATGTGATAGGCTGACCAGCTGCCTCTGGCTACATGTGACAGGCTGACCAGCTGCCTCTGGCTACACGTGACAGGCTGACCAGCTGCCTCTGGCTACATGTGACAGGCTGACCAGCTGCCTCTGGCTACATGAGACAGGCTGACCAGCTGCCTCTGGCTACATGAGACAGGCTGACCAGCTGCCTCTGGCTACACGTGACAGGCTGACCAGCTGCCTCTGGCTACACGTGACAGGCTGACCAGCTGCCTCTGGCTACACGTGACAGGCTGACCAGCTGCCTCTGGCTACACGTGAAAGGCTGACCAGCTGCCTCTGGCTACACGTGACAGGCTGACCAGCTGCCTCTGGCTACACGTGACAGGCTGACCAGCTGCCTCTGGCTACATGTGACAGGCTGACCAGCTGCCTCTGGCTACATATCACAGGCTGACCAGCTGCCACTGGCTACATGTGACAGGCTGACCAGCTGCCTCTGGCTACATATCACAGGCTGACCATCTGCCTCTGGCTACATGTTACAGGCTGACCAGCTGCCTCTGGCTACATGTGACAGGACGACCAGCTGCCTCTGGCTACATGAGACAGGCTGACCAGCTGCCTCTGGCTACATGTGACAGGCTGACCAGCTGCCTCTGGCTACATGTGACAGGCTGACCAGCTGCCTCTGGCTACATGTGACAGGACGACCAGCTGCCTCTGGCTACATGAGACAGGCTGACCAGCTGCCTCTGGCTACATGTGACAGGCTGACCAGCTGCCTCTGGCTACATGTGACAGGCTGACCAGCTGCCTCTGGCTACATGAGACAGGCTGACCAGCTGCCTCTGGCTACATGAGACAGGCTGACCAGCTGCCTCTGGCTACATGTGACAGGCTGACCAGCTGCCTCTGGCTACATGTTACAGGCTGACCAGCTGCCTCTGGCTACATGTGACAGGCTGACCAGCTGCCTCTGGCTACATATCACAGGCTGACCATCTGCCTCTGGCTACATGTGACAGGCTGACCAGCTGCCTCTGGCTACATGTGACAGGCTGACCAGCTGCCTCTGGCTACATGTGACAGGCTGACCAGCTGCCTCTGGCTACATATCACAGGCTGACCATCTGCCTCTGGCTACATGTTACAGGCTGACCAGCTGCCTCTGGCTACATGTTACAGGCTGACCAGCTGCCTCTGGCTACATGTTACAGGCTGACCAGCTGCCTCTGGCTACATGTGACAGGCTGACCAGCTGCCTCTGGCTACATGTGACAGGACGACCAGCTGCCTCTGGCTACATGTGACAGGCTGACCAGCTGCCTCTGGCTACATGTGACAGGACGACCAGCTGCCTCTGGCTACATGTGACAGGACGACCAGCTGCCTCTGGCTACATGTGACAGGACGACCAGCTGCCTCTGGCTACATGTGACAGGCTGACCAGCTGCCTCTGGCTACATGTGACAGGACGACCAGCTGCCTCTGGCTACATGTGACAGGACGACCAGCTGCCTCTGGCTACATGTGACAGGACGACCAGCTGCCTCTGGCTACATGTGACAGGCTGACCAGCTGCCTCTGGCTACATGTGACAGGACGACCAGCTGCCTCTGGCTACATGTGACAGGACGACCAGCTGCCTCTGGCTACATGTGACAGGACGACCAGCTGCCTCTGGCTACATGTGACAGGCTGACCAGCTGCCTCTGGCTACATGTGACAGGTTGACCAGCTGCCTCTGGCTACATGTGACAGGTTGACCAGCTGCCTCCGGCTACATGTGACAAGGCTGACCAGCTGCCTCTGGCTACATATCACAGGCTGACCAGCTGCCTCTGGCTACATGTGTCGGGACGGGCGAGACAGAAAGTGTCAAGTGTCTGGATACATTTGTGTTAGATTACACCCAGGTGGGTACAGGAATAGACACTTTTTTGGTCACCTGTTCCCAGGCTGAAAGCCTTCCCTTCCCCAAAACTCAAGGTAAGCCTCACCCTACAATTGTTTCCTGGATCTCGCCAATCAGTTAACAACTAGGTACTCAATTACTGTCAGGGCGAAGGAGAGCGAACAGGTATAGATGGACGTTCAGACAATCCTCCTTGGACTCGAACCCAATCCAACTGGCACTCACTTTTGAGATGAATACATAAAGAGTATCCACAAGATCTTCTCTGCATACTCTTTATTTTCTTCTTCGAGGCTATGGGTCCCTACACTTGCACCAGAGATGGTACCCCTATATGTAGTTATCTTAATTATCTTCTTATCTTAATTACGTTTCCATAAGTATTTGTAATACCAATTATAAACGTTACTAAGTAAAATACAGCAAAATATGTACCTTTAATAATCTTATACTTACAAACTATGCCAGTAAGCTGAATAAAGTGACCTTTTGACCCTAATAAAGCGACCTTGTGACCCCAATAAAGTGACCTTTTGACCCCAATAAAGCGACCTTTTTGACCCCAATAAAGCGACCTTGTGACCCCAATAAAGTGACCTTTTGACCCCAATTACGTGACCTTTTGACCCCAATAAAGCGACCTTGTGACCCCAATAAAGCGACCTTGTGACTCCAATAAAGCGACCTTGTGACCCCAATAAAGCGACCTTGTGACCCCAATAAAGTGACCTTTTGACCCCAATAAAGCGACCTTGTGACCCCAATAAAGTGACCTTTTGACTCCAATAAAGCTACCTTGTGACCCCCAATAAAGCAACCTTGTGACCCCAATAAAGTGACCTTTTGACCCCAATAAAGCGACCTTGTGACCCCAATAAAGCGACCTTGTGACTCCACTATTGCCTCTCGCCTCCC
>NC_091197.1:3363226-3378226 GCF_040958095.1 Procambarus clarkii | reverse complement strand
CTGCTCTGCTTCACCCATGTAGCCTGCTCTGCTCCACCCATGTCGCCTGCTCTGCTCCTCCCATGTAGCCTGCTCTGCTCCTCCCATGTAACCTGCTCTGTTCCACCCATGTAGCCTGCTCTGCCCCTCCCATGTAGCCTGCTCTGCTCCTCCCATGTAGCCTGCTCTGCTCCTCCCATGTAGCCTGCTCTGCTCCTCCCATGTAACCTGCTCTGTTCCACCCATGTAGCCTGCTCTGCTCCACCCATGTAGCATGCTCTGCTTCGCCCATGTAGCCTGCTCTGCTTCACCCATGTAGCCTGCTCTGCTCCACCCATGTAGCCTGCTCTGCTCCTCCCATGTAGCCTGCTCTGCTCCACCCATGTAGCCTGCTCTGCTCCACCCATGTAGCCTGCTCTGCTCCACCCATGTAGCCTGCTCTGCTCCACCCATGTAGCCTGCTCTGCTCCATCCATGTAGCCTGCTCTGCTCCACCCCATGTATCCTGCTCTGCTCCACCCATGTAGCCTGCTCTGCTCCACCCATGTAGCCTGCTCTGCTCCACTCATGTAGCCTGCTTTGCTCCACCCATGTAGCCTGCTTTGCTCCACCCATGTAGCCTGCTCTGCTACGCAAACTAAGTCCTGCAGCATCAAGGGGGAGGGGGTGGGGAGGGGGGGAGGGCTGCTACGTTCTGCAAGGAGCCCAAACTAAGGTGTTAGCGTCAGTTAATTAAATAATTAGTTAATTCGATAATTAGATAATTCAATAATTGCTTAATTAACTGGCTAATCAATTTGAGAGCTGTTCATGTTTGCCTGAAAACCCGTCAAGTCTGGAGGACATGTGTTTGAAAGTCTGATAGCTGGGTTTCAGTCTTTTTTTTTTCTGTTCAATCACCCCAGGATGAGATAATCATCAGGTTATAGCGATAGCCAAATCAGTTGTAGCAACGTACAAAATACTAAGGGCTAACCTTACCAGAAACTTAACGGACTCAAGTCACTAACCTAACCTAACCTATCTCAACTTTACCTAACCCAGCCTATCCTGACCCAACCTAATCTATGTTATCCTAATCTTCGAACTGAGGGGTATTAGTTAAGGGGCGGGTTCATGACATGTGATATAGTGGTCTATAACTCACTTCACTATATTTAGTAGAATAAGGCTAAAATTCTTGAAACATTTATACAACCACGTACGAAACACATGCATCTTTCCTCAATATTGGCTGGTTTGTTTACATTTATTGAATAGTTTATGAGCTCTGAAGCACTATTAGGTTATTACAATAAAACTTCTGTCAATTTTCCAAGCTCGTAAACTATTTAATATAAACAAAATGTTACAACTAAAGAAAGATGTACAGGTTTCGTAGTGGCTACAGCTAGCCCTTGGTCTCAAACGTAGTCCATGAAACACCGAAAAATGTAAATATACCCGCTAGCAAATCTGTGATAGAAAATAAACTGAAAACAATAATAAAAAATATCTTCTTGTCAGCCTCATTTCCCGCGGGGCCTCCCCCATCTCGGGTTGTATCCCAGCCTCCCTTGACAACACACTGTATCCACTTGGAGCCGTTTTCAAAACACGGCTCCCGTCCCTTCCTCCCAGCTGACCATAATATGCATTTCCCCAATATGTGGGCTCTGGGAGCTGCTGCGTAAATACAAATCCCCCCGGTTGGATATTCTATCTCCCACCTTTGTCGAGTGCGCGGTGGAATACACTTAGCGATTCAAGGGCCATGGACCGATTGCAGGTGATGGCTGGAATTAAGCAACGATACGCTGCTGTGTCAGAGCATTATACATGGTTTTCCGTACTTTCTCCTAGCTTTCTATTGGCTTTCTCCTGACTTTCTCCTAGCTTTCTATTGGTTGTCCAACTCAATAGTTCAGATTTCTACTTTCTAATTTCGTTGTCCGTCGGTATAACGGTACTATAAGTACTACCAAAACAAGAGGACGGGCTGAAAATGGATTATGCGTTCACCGATGTTAACACTTTCGAAAATACATTTCCTCTGTTATTCGAGTGACATATTACTTATTTTATTCTAATATCCACATTCACGTTTCACCTTACAGAACAGTTATCTTACTTTCTCTTTCCCTTCACACAACTAATTACTCTCTTTCACAATACTTTTATGCGACTTTCTAACTAATTGTTGGTCACTTGCACCTCAATTTCTGCATGCTCCCCGCTTTCTAAAAACTTTTGTCTCACAGAGAGAGTGAGAGAGAGTGAGTGAGTGAGTGAGAGAGAGAGAGACAGAGAGACAGAGAGAGAGAGAGAGAGAGAGAGAGAGAGAGAGAGAGAGAGAGAGAGAGAGAGAGAGAGAGAGAAAGAGAGGGGGAATGAGAAGTACTTTATCTATAAGCACATAGAGAAAGTATCGAAATTGGATGTATTAAGAGTAGGAAGTGTAGTTTAAAGACTGGGGTGAGAAGGGCCTGGGAGGAAAAGGGCCTGGGGTGTGAAGGGCCTTGGGGGAAAAGGGCCTGGGGTGTGAAGGGCCTGGGGTGTGAAGGGCCTGGGGTGTGAAGGGCCTGGGGTGTGAAGGGCCTGGGGTGTGAAGGGCCTGGGGTGTGAAGGGCCTGGGGTGTGAAGGACCTGGGGTGTGTGAAGGGCCTGGAGTGTGAAGGGCCTGGGGTGTGAAGGGCCTGGGGTGTGAAGGGCCTGGGGTGTGAAGGGCCTGGGGTGTGAAGGACCTGGGGGGGTGTGAAGGGCCTGGGGTGTGAAGGGCCTGGGGTGTGAAGGGCCTGGGGGGGTGTGAAGGGCCTGGAGGGTGTGAAGGGCCTGGGGTGTGAAGGGCCTGGGGTGTGAAGGGCCTGGGGTGTGAAGGACCTGGGGGGGTGTGAAGGGCCTGGGGTGTGAAGGACCTGGGGGGGGGTGTGAAGGGCCTGGGGTGTGAAGGGCCTGGGGGGTGTGAAGGACCTGGGGTGTGAAGGGCCTGGGGTGTGAAGGGCTTGGGGTGTGAAGGGCCTGGGGTGTGAAGGGCCTGGGGTGTGAAGGACCTAGGGGGGTGTGAAGGACCTGGGGTGTGAAGGGCCTGGGGTGTGAAGGGCCTGGGGTGTGAAGGGCTTGGGGTGTGAAGGGCCTGGGGGATGAAGGGCCTGGGGTGTGTGAAGGACCTAGGGGGGTGTGAAGGACCTGGGGTGTGAAGGGCCTGGGGTGTGAAGGACCTAGGGGGGTGTGAAGGACCTGGGGTGTGAAGGACTTGGGGGGGTGTGAAGGACCTGGGGGGGTGTGAAGGACCTGGGGTGTGAAGGACCTGGGGGGGTGTGAAGGACCTGGAGGGGTGTGAAGGACCTGGGGTGTGAAGGACCTGGGGGTGTGTGAAGGGCCTGGGGTGTGAAGGACCTGGGGGGGGTGTGAAGGACCTGGGGTGTGAAGGACCTGGGGTGTGAAGGGCCTGGGGTGTGAAGGGCCTGGGGAGTGAGGACAAGGGAGTGTGGGGAAGGTGGGGAGTAACAAGAGAGGGGCGAGGGAGGAGGGTAGAGGTAGTAGGGAGTGGGGTGTAGGGAGGTTGATGTTTGGGGAGAGGTGTTAGGGAGGTGGGAGTAAGGTGAAGGAAGAGAGGCGAAGGAAGTGGTATCGTGAAGGCAGTGACGTGAAGGCAGTAGGCTGTAATGAGTCAAGGGTCACTGAAACACCTGGAAACAAATGGCGGTAATTAACGAGATAACGATTATTTACTTGTAAGGAAAGTCCCTGCAATGACTAATGAGCCAATTTCCTGCTAACGTGCCGGGGGACATCAAGGAGTAAGCAATGTTGCTACATCAGTTAACTTATGAGAGCCTGCAGCTAATGAACACATCCATTTATATATAAATGCATAATATTATCAATATTTATTATATATATATATATATATATATATATATATATATATATATATATATATATATATATATATATATATATATATATATATATATATATATACATATGTTGTATCTAGTAGCCAGGACTCGGCCTACTATGAAAGACGTTATTTGCCTAATAAGCCAAATTATTCTGAATTTATATATTTTTTTAATTTTCTTTCACATGAAATGAGAAAGCTTTTTATTTCACTATGTATGAGTAAATTTTTTTTTTTGTATTTGAGTTAAAACTAACGTAGATATATGACCCAACCTAACCTAACCTAACCTAACCTATCTCTATATAACCTAAACTAACATAACTAAGTCAATAATTTATGTTCTTAATATAATATAATATTAATGATTCAAATAAACTAATTAGAAACAATTTATTGAAAATACAGAAAATTACTCGGCCTATTAGGCAAAAGGGACCTTGCATAGTAGGCCGAGAAGTGCATTCTGACTACTAGGTGCGATATATATATATATATATATATATATATATATATATATATATATATATATATATATATATATATATATATATATATATATATATATATATATATATGACAATGTCAGACCACGGAGAAAAAATGAAACGTGACCTTCTGAAGATGTATTTAATATACGAAAGTACTTAAGGAAATTCCTGTTTCATTTTTCCTCCGTGGTCTGACATTGTCACATTCTTAATCACGTGTTTATTTTCGTGATATACACACACACACACACACATATATATATATATATATATATATATATATATATATATATATATATATATATATATATATATATATATATATATATATATATATATATATATATATATATATATATTAATATATATATTTCCTTACGTACATACGAGTTTAATAATTCATTTAATTATATAGGGCTCAAAACCGTCACTTTTCCAGCGTTGTTAAAAAATAATTCACATTATTCATCACATGATAATTTCTTCCTTATAATTTCTTTGTGCAGATCAAAACGAAATTGCTGTTTCTAAATTGCGCTGAGCATAGGAATGATCAGGCAAGATAGAAATTGCGTTGTGGTGATCTTACATTGAAATGGTAAGATTGATCTTTTGATGAGAGGATCTTGCAAAGGTTGAGATATTGCAATGTAATCTTTCAAACTAGTTATTTTCGTTGTCGTAGTTATATTCCGGTGCAACATTGCGTACTTATAGGTGCAATTAATGCAGGTGATTGACTGTAAACAATCTACCGCTGGCAGTCTGCGAGTGATTCATGAAGTATATTGGGTTGTTTATGAGTCTGTTCACCTGGGCTATAAGAGACTCGAACCACGGACCCCAAATGTGGGAGCCAGAAGCTCTATATTTTTTGTATATGATCTTCTGACATAGAACCGTTGAGTCCCACCATCATTGTTCTAACACTCACGCATTCCTTTACTCATTCACTCACTCCTCCAAATACATTCACTCACTTTCACACTAACTCACTCGTTCAATTAATCATATATCAAGTCAGTGATAGTGTAGTGTGGTCCCCACACACTAGGCTGAGGGTGTAGTGTGGACCACACACGCTAGGCTGAGGGTGTAGTGTGGACCCCACACGCTAGGCTGAGGGTGTAGTGTGGACCCCACACACTAGGCTGAGGATGTAGTGTGGACCACACACGCTAGGCTGAGGGTGTAGTGTGGTCCACACACGCTAGGCTGAGGGTGTAGTGTGGACCACACACGCTAGGCTGAGGGTGTAGTGTGGACCACACACACTAGGCTGAGGGTGTAGTGTGGACCACACACACTAGGCTGAGGGTGTAGTGTGGATCACACACACTAGGCTGAGGGTGTAGTGTGGACCCCACAATCTAGGCTGAGGATGTAGTGTGGATCACACACACTAGGCTGAGGGTGTAGTGTGGATCACACACACTAGGCTGAGGGTGTAGTGTGGTCCACACACACTAGGCTGAGGGTGTAGTGTGGTCCACACACACTAGGCTGAGGGTGTAGTGTGGTCCACACACACTAGGCTGAGGGTGTAGTGTGGTCCACACACACTAGGCTGAGGGTGTAGTGTGGATCACACACACTAGGCTGAGGGTGTAGTGTGGTCCACACACACTAGGCTGAGGGTGTAGTGTGGTCCACACACACTAGGCTGAGGGTGTAGTGTGGACCACACACACTAGGCTGAGGGTGTAGTGTGGACCCCACAATCTAGGCTGAGGATGTAGTGTGGATCACACACACTAGGCTGAGGGTGTAGTGTGGTCCACACACACTAGGCTGAGGGTGTAGTGTGGATCACACACACTAGGCTGAGGGTGTAGTGTGGATCACACACACTAGGCTGAGGGTGTAGTGTGGACCACACACACTAGGCTGAGGGTGTAGTGTGGACCACACACACTAGGCTGAGGGTGTAGTGTGGACCCCACACACTAGGCTGAGGGTGTAGTGTGGACCCCACAATCTAGGCTGAGGATGTAGTGTGGTCCACACACGCCAGGCTGAGGGTGTAGTGTGGACCACACACGCCAGGCTGAGGGTGTAGTGTGGATCACACACACTAGGCTGAGGGTGTAGTGTGGTCCACACACGCTAGGCTGAGGGTGTAGTGTGGTCCACACACGCTAGGTGAGGGTGTAGTGTTGACCACACACGCAAGGTGAGGGTGTAGTGTGGACCACACACGCTAGGCTGAGGGTGTAGTGTGGACCACACACACTAGGCTGAGGGTGTAGTGTGGACCCCACACACTAGGCAGAGAGTGTAGTGTGGTCCACACACGCTAGGCTGAGGGTGTAGTGTGGACCACACACACTAGGCTGAGGGTGTAGTGTGGTCCACACACGCTAGGCTGAGGGTGTAGTGTGGTCCACACACGCTAGGTGAGGGTGTAGTGTTGACCACACACGCAAGGTGAGGGTGTAGTGTGGACCACACACGCTAGGCTGAGGGTGTAGTGTGGACCACACACACTAGGCTGAGGGTGTAGTGTGGACCCCACACACTAGGCAGAGAGTGTAGTGTGGTCCACACACGCTAGGCTGAGGGTGTAGTGTGGACCACACACACTAGGCTGAGGGTGTAGTGTGGACCACACACACTAGGCTGAGGGTGTAGTGTGGACCACACACACTAGGCTGAGGGTGTAGTGTGGACCACACACGCTAGGCTGAGGGTGTAGTGTGGACCACACACACTAGGCTGAGGGTGTAGTGTGGACCACACACGCTAGGCTGAGGGTGTAGTGTGGACCCCACACGCTAGGCTGAGGGTGTAGTGTGGACCACACACGCTAGGCTTCACACACTTGTGGCGAGCAATACGAGTTATTGAGCTCCAAACTTTGAAATTTAATTGTTAATTGTTTAAGTGGAATCTACTCGATTGTGCCTGAGTTATGGAACGTTTTTTTGCCAGCCACGTGAAGTGTTGCTTTTGTTATGTTCTTGTTCTTGTTCTTGGTGTTATTGTTTAGAAATATTCCTGAGACCAGGAATTAAAACGAGCTACAATACGTTCATGTTTTTCCTAGAACACGATCCGCAAACTGTTTTCCATCCAGGTCGTTATTTATGTGAGGGTGTTCGGAGTGATTTAACAGTGTCCAATACCTCACATCTTGTCAAGGGTTGGAACTCCCGTCCTCTGGGTCCAGGACGGGCCGAAACGTGTTCACTTTCTTCTGATATGTGAGGATTGCGTTGTGTTTCTTCAACCTCGTTATAGTGACTGACTGCACTGGTCAACAGCCAAAAAGCTTCTGAAACAAATTAGTTCAATCTTGACTAATTCTGGGTCACTGAGAACGGAAATGTTTAAGATTGTTGACAAGCTCAAGTTTGTATCCAAGACGAGTGTTGAAGCTGTTTTGTTGCGTAATGGGAGGACTTGACCAGCAATTCCGTTGTTGTTGTTGTTATACACTCAGCTGCTCGGAACAGTTTCCATGTAGCGCGGGCTGTAGTGAGCCAGAAATATTCCATTGTGTTATGCAGCCCACATGAGAGAAACTTATGGGGACATGAAGGGACTTTGAGGTACATAAACGCTGACCAACGTCAGTGGTTCTGTGGTGCCCTGGAGGTGGTAGCCCTTGTGATGGGTCTGCGGCGTGAGTACCCGCAGAGCTGCTGTGGTCTCTGTGAGTGGAACAGTCGTGCTAGAACCTCTTACAGTGTCTGCTGTGGTCTCTGTGAGTGGGACAGTCGTGGGAGAGCTGGCCACAGTGTCTGCTGTGGTCTCTGTGAGTGAGACAGTCCTGGGAGAGCTTGCCATAGTGTCTGCTGTGGTCTCTGTGAGTGAGACAGTCATGGGGGAGCTGGCCACAGTGTCTGCTGTGGTCTCTGTGAGTGGGACAGTCGTGGGAGAGCTGGCCACAGTGTCTGCTGTGGTCTCTGTGAGTGGGACAGTCCTGGGGGAGCTGGCCACAGTGTCTGCTGTGGTCTCTGTGAGTGGGACAGTCGTGGGGGAGCTGGCCACAGTGTCTGCTGTGGTCTCTGTGAGTGGGACAGTCGTGGGGGAGCTGGCCACAGTGTCTGCTGTGGTCTCTGAGAGTGGGACAGTCCTGGGGGAGCTGGCCACAGTGTCTGCTGTGGTCTCTGTGAGTGGGACAGCCCTGGGAGAGCTGGCCACAGTGTCTGCTGTGGTCTCTGTGAGTGGGACAGCCCTGGGAGAGCTGCCCACAATGTCTGTTGTGGTCTCTGCGAGTGGGACAGTCGTGGGGGAGCTGGCCACAGTGTCTGCTGTGGTCTCTGTGAGTGGGACAGCCCTGGGAGAGCTGCCCACAGTGTCTGTTGTGGTCTCTGTGAGTGGGACAGTCCTGGGGGAGCTGGCCACAGTGTCTGCTGTGGTCTCTGTGAGTGGGACAGCCCTGGGAGAGCTGCCCACAATGTCTGCTGTGGTCTCTGTGAGTGGGACAGTCCTGGGAGAGCTTGCCATAGTGTCTGCTGTGGTCTCTGTGAGTGAGACAGTCGGGCTAGAACCTCTCACAGTGTCTGCTGTGGTCTCTGTGAGTGAGACAGTCGTGGGAGAGCTGGCCACAGTGTCTGCTGTGGTCTCTGTGAGTGAGACAGTCGGGCTAGAACCTCTCACAGTGTCTGCTGTGGTCTCTGTGAGTGAGACAGTCGTGGGAGAGCTGGCCACAGTGTCTGCTGTGGTCTCTGTGAGTGAGACAGTCGGGCTAGAACCTCTCACAGTGTCTGCTGTGGTCTCTGTGAGTGAGACAGTCGTGGGAGAGCTGGCCACAGTGTCTGCTGTGGTCTCTGTGAGTGAGACAGTCGGGCTAGAACCTCTCACAGTGTCTGCTGTGGTCTCTGTGAGTGAGACAGTCGTGGGAGAGCTGGCCACAGTGTCTGCTGTGGTCTCTGTGAGTGAGACAGTCGTGGGAGAGCTGGCCACAGTGTCTGCTGTGGTCTCTGTGAGTGAGACAGTCGTGGGAGAGCTGGCCACAGTGTCTGCTGTGGTCTCTGTGAGTGGGACAGTCGTGGGAGAGCTGGCCACAGTGTCTGCTGTGGTCTCTGTGAGTGAGACAGTCGTGGGAGAGCTGGCCACAGTGTCTGCTGTGGTCTCTGTGAGTGAGACAGTCGTGGGAGAGCTGGCCACAGTGTCTGCTGTGGTCTCTGTGAGTGAGACAGTCGGGCTAGAACCTCTCACAGTGTCTGCTGTGGTCTCTGTGAGTGAGACAGTCGTGGGAGAGCTGGCCACAGTGTCTGCTGTGGTCTCTGTGAGTGAGACAGTCGTGGGGGAGCTGGCCACAGTGTCTGCTGTGGTCTCTGTGAGTGAGACAGTCGTGGGGGAGCTGGCCACAGTGTCGTGAGCGACTGGGCACTCCGCCCATCACTGGAGGTCTGGGTGTAAACATGCAGTAATCACCACTTGATGAATCAAGCAAGATGATGTTGTTACCAACCTTACATATAAAACAACAGCTAATCAGCCATTTGTATTATTATATTTGACATCAGCGCGTCAAAATGCTTCATTAACAGCTCTTGTTCATCTCCGAGGCTGACAACTCTTGAACAAAATTGTTGACCAGAGTTCTCTTCATATTGTCTTGGTTCGATACCCGGTGTTCTAAGTGGTTGGCCCCTGTTGCTTCCCTGTGTGAAGGAAGCCTCCTTGTGCTTGCATCCCAGTTTCTTGTCCCTTAATATCCCTTCTTAATGCTAAATTGTCATACTTAGTATAACCATACGTACACGTATTGATATATATATATATATATATATATATATATATATATATATATATATATATATATATATATATATATATAATTCGAAAGGTAAAGTGAAAAATATTTTCCCCTCCAAATATAAATGAAGTTTCAGCCTTACGGATAGTTGGGTCTTCGTGGACGGCGTTTAAACTTGAAGACTTTAAATTATAACGCTGAGGAGTGAATTTTAAGTCTGACGTTTAATATATTGTGGTGAGATGGCAGGTCGGGTCAAGCGGGAGGGTGAACTGCACTGTGAACATAGTGAACACTGTGGTGAACATTGTGAACACTGTGGTGAACATTGCAGGGCAGTAGTGAGCGCTGGGATAATCACTGATGTAGTGAACACTGTGGTGGATACTGTTCTCCAGCTTTGAACTTTGTGGTGAACATTGATGGAGTTCAATGATCACTGGGAAATATTGTGGTGTGGTAGTAAACACTGGTGATCTCTGTGGTGTAGTAGTGAACACTGGTGATCTCTGTGGTGTGGTAGTGAACACTGGTGATCTCTGTGGTGTGGTAGTGAACACTGGTGATCTCTGTGGTGTGGTAGTGAACACTGGTGATCTCTGTGGTGTGGTAGTGAACACTGGTGATCTCTGTGGTGTGGTAGTGAACACTGGTGATCTCTGTGGTGTGGTAGTGAACACTGGTGATCTCTGTGGTGTGGTAGTGAACACTGGTGATCTCTGTGGTGTGGTAGTGAACACTGGTGATCTCTGTGGTGTGGTAGTGAACACTGGTGATCTCTGTGGTGTGGTAGTGAACACTGGTGATCTCTGTGGTGTGGTAGTGAACACTGGTGATCTCTGTGGTGTGGTAGTGAACACTGGTGATCTCTGTGGTGTGGTAGTGAACACTGGTGATCTCTGTGGTGTGGTAGTGAACACTGGTGATCTCTGTGGTGTGGTAGTGAACACTGGTGATCTCTGTGGTGTGGTAGTGAACACTGGTGATCTCTGTGGTGTGGTAGTGAACACTGGTGATCTCTGTGGTGTGGTAGTGAACACTGGTGATCTCTGTGGTGTGGTAGTGAACACTGGTGATCTCTGTGGTGTGGTAGTGAACACTGGTGATCTCTGTGGTGTGGTAGTGAACACTGGTGATCTCTGTGGTGTGGTAGTGAACACTGGTGATCTCTGTGGTGTGGTAGTGAACACTGGTGATCTCTGTGGTGTGGTAGTGAACACTGGTGATCTCTGTGGTGTGGTAGTGAACACTGGTGATCTCTGTGGTGTGGTAGTGAACACTGGTGATCTCTGTGGTGTGGTAGTGAACACTGGTGATCTCTGTGGTGTGGTAGTGAACACTGGTGATCTCTGTGGTGTGGTAGTGAACACTGGTGATCTCTGTGGTGTGGTAGTGAACACTGGTGATCTCTGTGGTGTGGTAGTGAACACTGGTGATCTCTGTGGTGTGGTAGTGAACACTGGTGATCTCTGTGGTGTGGTAGTGAACACTGGTGATCTCTGTGGTGTGGTAGTGAACAGTGGTGATCTCTGTGGTGTGGTAGTGAACACTGGTGATCTCTGTGGTGTGGTAGTGAACACTCTCCTTCATCCACCCTTACTCTTACTTCTTACGCTTTTAACCCACTATCCACCCACGCCCTCACAGCCACAATCCACCCACTTCCTCACAACCACAATCCACCCACGCCCTCACAGCCACAATCCACCCACTTCCTCACAGCCACAATCCACCCACGCCCTCACAGCCACAATCCACCCACGCCCTCACAGCCACAATCCACCCACTTCCTCACAGCCACAATCCACCCACTTCCTCACAGCCACAATCCACCCACTTCCTCACAGCCACAATCCACCCACTTCCTCACAGCCACAATCCACCCACGCCCTCACAGCCACAATCCACCCACTTCCTCACAGCCACAATCCACCCACTTCCTCACAGCAATAATCCCTCCTTCTCTCATCCTTACACCCTCCTGCTCTCATACCAGAATCAGTTGAGGTCGTCAGGTGTAACAGCACCACAACCCAAGCACTACAGGACTGATCTCACAGAGACCATTAACAATAATGAACAAAACTGGAAGACATTAATCCAGACCACAGCCTGGTTGATCAGGCTGACGTAAGAGAATGTGCTAAAAAAATTTACTGCTAGAATCGACTCAATAACAAGTCTGCGTTATTGGGACCGCTTAATATTATTAAATCTGTATTTCCTGGAATGCCGGCGGGGGTAATAGAAAATAATTTTCACTTGAAAAGTATTAGAGGGACTGGTTCCAAATCTGTACACATAAATAACTCCCTCGTAACAGGGAGCCGGTCGGCCGAGCGGACAGCACGCTGGACTTGTGATCCTGTGGTCCTGGGTTCGATCCCAGGCGCTGGCGAGAAACATTGGGCAGAGTTTCTTTCACCCTGTGCCCCTGTTACCTAGCAGTAAAATAGGTACCTGGGTGTTAGTCAGCTGTCACGGGCTGCTTCCTGGGGGTGGAGGCCTGGTCGAGGACCGGGCCGCGGGGACACTAAAAAGCCCCGAAATCATCTCAAGATAACCTCAAGATAACCTCTTGAGACCAGACGGCATGGCAGGAAATGCACAACCCCGTTGAAAATCAGAGGCACAAAAGGTATGATAAAACACATTCCAATCAACATCCAAGACTCAAGACTTTACAACACTCTCCCTCTAAATATAAGAGCCATAACTGGCCAACTTCTCACGTTTTTTTAAAAAAGAATTGATACGCACACAAAACAAATACTTGATCAACCAGGCTGTGATTCATATGTCGGGCTGGGAGCAGCCGCGTTCAACAGTCTGGTTGACCAGACCACCAACCACGAGGCCTGGTCAGAGACCGGGCCGCGGGGACATTGATCTTCGGAACCACCTTAAGATAACCTCAAGGTAACCTCAAGGTAACCACAAGGTAACCTCAAGGTAACCACAAGGTAACCTCAAGGTAACCACAAGGTAACCTCAAGGTAACCACAAGGTAACCTCAAGGTAACCACAAGGTAACCTCAAGGTAACCACAAGGTAACCTCAAGGTAACCACAAGGTAACCTCAAGGTAACCACAAGGTAACCTCAAGGTAACCACAAGGTAACCTCAAGGTAACCACAAGGTAACCTCAAGGTAACCTCAAGGTAACCTCAAGGTAACCGCTATATAAGGTTCTATGCAACACAAGCGGTTAAAGCCCAAAGCTTCCAGGGACAATGTAGGACAGATAACAGGAAAACGTCTCCTGTGTTCTGTCATATTGGACAGAAACTAGGAAATGTCTTTTTTTTTACTTAAAAAAAAGGAAAGTGTGTATGTTTGTGTAAATGTGTAAAATGAATGTGCAAAATGTGTATTAATTTAAATGTGCAAAATGTGTATTAATTTAAATGTGCAAAATGTGTATTAATTTAAATGTGCAAAATGTGTATTAATTTAAATGTGTAAAAATGTGTAAAAAATGTGTAAATATCAAGACCGAACTATAGTTTAAAAACTCAACGGGAGTCAAATTGAGGGGACATTTTGTCAAAGTCACCGATTTATTGTCATTCGAGGACACTGGAGACTGGCCTTCAGGTAAATTCAGGTAAATACGCTTGAGATTCTCACTAGCTATCTTGCCATTCTCTCAAGATTCTCAACAGCAACTTTTCCAAAGAGAAAACGCCAATTCCTGTTGCCTTGACAACCCGTCACCTTCTCTCTGACGCCTGACGATTGTTGGGTGATTGTGTACTGTATGGTCATTGGTCGTTGATTAGCAGTGATTAGCTGACTGTATGGATTTGTGAGGGGGGGAGGAGGGGGGTGTTTGTTGATTGATTATTTACTGTAGTTTATGTGAACGACGGTAGTGATGATATATATATATATATATATATATATATATATATATATATATATATATATATATATATATATATATATATATATATATATATATATATATATAACTGAAAACTCACACCCCAGAAGTGACTTGAACCCATACTCATATTTGTTCATATATATATATATATATATATATATATATATATATATATATATATATATATATATATATATATATATGTATATATATATATATATATATATATATATATATATATATATATATATATATATATATATATATATATATATATATGTATATATATATATATATATATATATATATATATATATATATATATATATATATATATATATATATATATATATATTCTTATTTAATATTTCTTATGTTTTTCTTCACTGTCGAGGGTAGTTGAAAAATTAACTCTCCAAATTTCATTTTCACACTTGATCTTGAAGTTGGTAGAATTTAATTATGTGTTAATTGGCTGTTGATTGTTGGTTTTGACGAACCAACACAAGAAGATAAAACACACAGTGTACCCATTGATTCACTTGTCCATCTCAATCATGTCCTGTAGCACCTCACCCCAAGCGAATATAAGCATTGGCAGAGAATGTAAAATTGTCTTTGAAAATGTAAGAAGTGTCTTGCGAAGCGCTTCTATGCGTCAAACCATAAATAAAGTGTGAAAAGGAACTTTGGAGAGTTAATTTTTCAACTACCCTTCCCTTCCCTTCCTCACTCCACAATCTTCCATTGACCGCCTAAATCCCTTCTCTCTCTCTCACTCACCCCCTCTACTTCTCTCCTCCTCTCACCTACCTTACCTAGTTTCTATCTCGCCTTCTCTGTTTGAGTCTTTCTTTTCTTCTTCTACCTGTTCTCTCTCTCTCCCTCTTTGCCTCTCTGTCTCTCAGCCTCTCACCACCATCTTTACCCTGTGTTGTCCCTCAGGGGAGGGGGAGAGTGTTGTCCCTCAGGGGAGGGGGAGAGAGTTGTCCCTCAGGGGAGGGGGAGAGTGTTGCCACTCAGGGGAAGTGGAGAGTGTTGTCTCTCA
>NC_091197.1:3355726-3358226 GCF_040958095.1 Procambarus clarkii | reverse complement strand
TATATATATATATATATATATATATATATATATATATATATATATATATATATATATATATATATATATAGGCTTCCAATCCAGCCTGCGTTATGCTTCCAATCAGTCAGTTCAGTTCCAATCATAACTGGAATCTAGGACTGCTCTAAATTACTCATGTGTTATACGGATGTAAACTGATTGTTAGGGATCGTGCTATTGAACCTTTTCGATTTTAGGTGCTACAATCTTGCAGCAATGACGTCACGTGATGATGATGATGATGACGTCACGCTATGATGATGACGTCACGGTGCCTCCCTCCATGCTCTGTGTTCCCCTTGTTTCTCTTTACCCTTGCAAGGGGAAGGGAAGGGGGAACCTTACCAGGAAAAACTCTGTTTTATCCCCCATTAGAATGTTTCCTCATGTCACCCACGACAACAAAGCCATCAGCCAATTACCTATATGATGTAAGCTACGTATGTAGGGCCCAAGAACTTAACCCAATTTTACCAATTCCAACCCTACCCAATTAGGAGAGAACAATTGTGTGTTTTGTATATAGTGTTGATGGGTGTGTGTGTAGCGTCACATGGCTTCAAAATGTTAATGCCATTACAGGTTTTAGATCCTAATCACCTAAGCCTAGGTTCCAAACCCGTTAGGCTGCGTTCATTCTATCCAGCGGCCGACCCCAAAGACGCATTGATCAGTTTTAACATACTGTTCATTCAAAAAGGGAATTTTCACTCATATTAATTAATACTATTAATACTATTATCATTTTGTGCATATTCAGGTGAATGTTAAGTTAGGTCTGTTGGTTCTGTTGGTAATTATTTGTATCTGTTGTATTTGTAAGACACGTTGAGTTATAATTCGAACAGAGGTCGCCAGCGAAGCTCTCCTCAAGAAGTGTTCAAATGTCGGAGGAGCCGGTCGGCCGAGCGGACAGCACACTGGACTTGTGATCCTGTGGTCCCAGGTTCGATCCTGGGCGCCGGCGAGAAACAATGGGCAGAGTTTCTTTCACCCTATGCCCCTGTTACCTAGCAGTAAAATAGGTACCTGGGTGTTAGTCAGCTGTCACGGGCTGCTTCCTGGGGGTGGAGGCCTGGTCGAGGACCGGGCCGCGGGGACACTAAAGCCCCGAAGTCATCTTAAGATAACCTCAAGATAAGATGTCATCAGTTGTTAGTGGTGTGTGTACGGATTTTTCATTCATAAACAGGGAATTGCGAACGGACGGAACCGCTTTTGGCGTTTGTTGCTAAGGATGCAACCCGCCCTCTTAAAAATGACGTCACTTTTGGCTGGTATGCGCGCTATGGCCAAATTTGGACGTAATTTGAAATGAAATCGACTCACAAAAGTGACGTACTGTTCCGTTTTCTGTTTGAGTCGTCCGGCTTACTCGGCAAGCTTAGAAGAGGCAACTTTCCATTAACGTTTTTCAAACCGTTTTGAAACTTTATGAGAATTTCCTGCCCACCTAACCTATCAGAGGACCCTTAACTTACTGTTGTTGAAAAAAAAAATCCAAAATTTATTATCATTTTTTTTCATTTTCAAATTACGTCCATATTCGACCAGACGGGCAAACGGCCAGAAGCAACGTTCTTTTTAGGAGGACAGGTTGATGAAGTGCAACCCGTTCTCGCACTTTCTTACAGTCAATATTGACTTATTAAATACGTGCATATGTAACATACTAAACATACTAGTTTACCTTGAAAAGTTTCATAGAAAACACCGACCTTACCTAACCTTCTTAGTATGTTAAGATAAGCATTTTATTGCTTCGTAATTACAATTATTACTTAACCTATACCTATAATAGGTTAAGTAATAATTGTAATTACGAAGCAATAAGATGCTTATCTTAACATACTAAGAAGGTTAGGTAAGGTCGGTGTTTTCTATGAAACTTTTCAAGGTAAACTAGTATGTTTAGTATGTCACATATGCACGTATTTAATAAGTCAATATTGACTATACGAAAGTGCGAGAACGGGTTGTGAAGTGAGCAGCATTGTTGATGAGGATGGGCTACAGTGTTAATCAACTGTTACTAGCTAGGGGTCTCGTAGCCTGGTGGATAGCGCGCAGGACTCGTAATTCTGTGGCTCGGGTTCGATTCCCGCACGAGGCAGAAACAAATGGGCAAAGTTTCTTTCACCCTGAATGCCACTGTTACCTAGCAGTAAATAGGTATCTGGGAGTTAGTCAGCTGTCACGGGCTGCTTCCTGGGGATGGAGGCCTGGTCGAGGACCGGGCCGCGGGGACACTAAAGCCCCGAAATCATCTCAAGATAACCTCAAGATAACTACAAACTAACTGTTTCCCCCCCCCCCTCCACACACACAGCCAGTCGGAAAACTTTTGACACAGTACCGCATAAGAGGCTGGTACATAAACTGGAGAGACAGGCAGGTGTAGCTGGTAAGGTGTTCCAGTGGATAAGGGAGTTCCTGAGCAATAGGAAGCAGAGAGGTACGGTGAGGGGTGAGACCTCAG
>NC_091197.1:3328226-3350726 GCF_040958095.1 Procambarus clarkii | reverse complement strand
TGCTTTTAGAAAAGTATATTTCTAATGCTTTTAGAAAGGCATATTTCTAATGCTTTTAGAAAAGCATATTTCTAATGCTTTTAGAAAAGCATATTTCTAATGCTTTTAGAAAAGCATATTTCTAATGCTTTTAGAAAAGTATATTTCTAATGCTTTTAGAAAAGCATATTTCTAATGCTTTTAGAAAGGCATATTTCTAATGCTTTTAGAAAAGTATATTTCTAATGCTTTTAGAAAAGTATATTTCTAATGCTTTTAGAAAGGCATATTTCTAATGCTTTTAGAAAGGCATATTATAATGCTTTTAGAAAAGCATATTTCTAATGCTTTTAGAAAGGCATATTTCTAATGCTTTTAGAAAAGTATATTTCTAATGCTTTTAGAAAAGTATATTTCTAATGCTTTTAGAAAGGCATATTTCTAATGCTTTTAGAAAAGCATATTTCTAATGCTTTTAGAAAGGCATATTCCTAATGCTTTTAAAAAGGCATATTTCTAATGCTTTTAGAAAAGCATATTTCTAATGCTTCTAGAAATAATCCCCAGTGTCATATATTTGTCTTATGCCAAACATTTATGTAATGAATTTTTGGCTTTTAATTGCCATTAATCTTGACCCGCAGATCATTTCTGCATTCAGATTTTGGAATTTCAATACTATCTAATATCTTGTGACTATTATCATTATCTAAGCTCAGAACCTCTAAAATTGTCAACTTAAAAATGCATTTAACTTTCTTTCCGTCCATTTTCCTAAAAACCTAACTACAACGTCTTGAAGAGAATTCAAGTTTTTTGAGTCTTCTGAAAGGATTTTCTACCTTAATTTTTTGTATAGTATTTTTTATACTTATTGTATAAAAAATTGTGTTGTGCTCGACATTAATGATTTAAGAAATATGCTAGACAATGCTCTTGTCTATTTCTCTTCTTTTCATTCTTAAGCAACCTGGCAAATATTTAGTCTGGCCTTGGGGGGTCTAGTTTGACTTTTGATTTTCTATTTGATTAATGCCTTTCTCAAATTTTAGTAACCACTAAACTAGTCTATCTGTCAACTTCATGACCAGGATCACTTGTTCAGCTGAAGGCATAATGTTAAGTTCTTCGGTAGTCAATACAGAGGCAAAATATTTATCTAAAACTCGGCTCAATTCTTTGTCACTGTTTGATGAATGACAAAGAAATGAGTTGTCTCAGTGTCGAATGGCTAAGTCTTTTTCCTAATATTTTTTTGATAAAACTGGGAAAATAATGTAGGATTAGACTGTGCCAGATTTATTTTAATTCTTTGTTCTCTCTTTATCTCCTTTGGATATCTCTCTCTTCGTCCGCCTGGTCTTCTCTCTCTCTCTCTCTCTCTCTCTCTCTCTCTCCTTTCCGCCTAGTTCTCTCCATCCCTCTAATGGGTTCATGCCCATCTCATCTCCTCATGCACGACTCCTCCATTCCTTTCACTTTGGTAGTTCAGTTCACATCCTTTCGCCTTTTTCCTCCCCTCTACTTCTGTTCACTTGCTTCCATCTCCTATTCCGCGCTTCGCTATCTCATTTTCTCCACCCATCTCTCAGCTTAATCCCTTATTCCGTTTTCCTACTCTTTCCCAAATTATTTGCAACTTTATTCCACAAATAAAAATGGGGAAATCCCCAGATTTCCCATCTGTCCTGCAAGCCAGCCACACTTACTGATACACACCTGTCATGCAAGCCAGCCACACTTACTGATACACACCTGTCATGCAAGCCAGCCACACTTACTGATACACACCTGTCATGCAAGCCAGCCACACTTACTGATACACACCTGTCATGCAAGCCAGCCACACCTGCTGACACACATCTGTCATACAAGCCAGCCACACCTGCTGACACACACCTGTCATACAAGCCAGCCACACTTTCTGACACAAACCTGTCATACAAGCCAGCCACACTTCCTGACATACACACCTGTAATACAAGCCAGCCACACATGCAGACAACACATATGGGATCGTTACACACTCAGATAGTTACACACTAGGGGGCCTGACGGCTGAGTGGACGGTGCTCGGGATTCATAGTCTTAGGATCCGGGGGATCGATCCCCAGCGGAGGCGGAAACAAATGGGCAGAGTTTCTTTCACCCTGAATAACCAAAGACACAAACAGACACACCTTACCCCCCACCCCCCCCCCACGCCACCCCCAAAACACGTACAAATATTTACATCAATTGCAAACAGACCCCAAACCCCACCCCCCAACCCCACCCCCCAACCCCACCACCTCACCAGCCAATCACAACACCCATTGACATACAATGTGAACCAAACCACCCAATTCCTTTCCGTCCTCTCATGCATCATCCTCGCACGCCATTATTAACTCCCTTCATTTGAATATGCAAATAGGGTGTGGAGGCATTAGGGAGGCCGCCGCCTGACCTCACACAGGCAAAAATGACAACACGGTGGGAATTGGAGTCAACAAAGTGGGAATTGTTCTCCCAAGATACAAGTGATTGTTCCTAAAACACTAGGAGGTTAATATATATATATATATATATATATATATATATATATATATATATATATATATATATATATATATATATATATATATATATATATATATATACGTATGTATATACACAAAAACACTGATCTCATTAAATGCTGACCACCACATTTGTTAAATGAGAGTCAAGAGATGAGAGCTTTCGGAGTCCAATGGAGCTCAATAGGCTAAGGAACTTGTACACCAGTTGATTGCCAGTTGAGAGGCAGGACCAGAGAGTCGAAGCTCAACTCTGGCAAGCACAACAAGGTGAGTACAAGCACACACTACACACACAAGCCGCTGGAGAACCGGCATCAGCCTCGACTTGCCTCAAGCGTAAATTTCCGGTTCGACTCTTGATTTGACACTCCATAAAAAAAAAGGCAACTGTTTTGCCGATGAATAGAAAACGTCAATATTACAGTGCTTGCATTGTTTGCTCTTACGTCGCTATTGTTAACGGTTTCGTGGATTACGTTAGCAATGCGACGTATTTGACGAGAAGACTGGATACATTCCAACATAAATAAATTAAAATTAACAGGTGTGCGCCCCCACACACCTGCTATTCATGCCAAATGAGACATCTGTAAACTTATGAAATTATCTTCTCAAATCATAGTTATCTGTTCAGTAACTGATGACATCTGCCTGAGCCCACCAGAGCAACATCGTCTTCTGTGTCATCTGTCAAAGTCTCTATGAACGAATTAGACAACCAATAAAACAATTTTGGTAGCACCCTCCCCTCCCCCTCTTAAAAAAAAAACGTCCCGTCCTGCCCACAAATTTGTACCTTCGTGAAAAAAATTCAACTCGAATATCGAGTATCGAGCTCGGTACAGCGATTCCAAGTTTTATCGTCACCTTATATGCACCCTGTGGACCACATTGCCATGCGTTTTGTCACACTAAATTCACCTAATTGACCACATTGTCATGCGTTCTGAAGGTCCGTTACTCTCTATAGAAGTCTTATTCCAGGTTTTAATTAGCCTCAGAGACCACATACACCACCTCAGTGAACATCCCAAAAAGTTACAAATTTCTAGGACATCATTACATCACTCTAAAAGGATATGTTACTCTCTAGATTCAAGAGTCGAGACTGGCATGCCTTCTAAAGCAACATTTATCCCATATGTTACCTGCCCGTGCCTTCAAAATAATTCTTTACCTTCAAGGCAACTGGGCCTTACCTTAATGAATATCTTGTACCCTCTAAGGCACCTGCGTGTGCCTTCAAGTCTTTGATTTATCCTTAAACGAGATGCCTCTAAGAGCATTTGGCCCCACCCTTGGCCATCTGACAATGTTCTTGACACCTGTTAATACCTTTTCGAGCATCTCCTACATGCTAGATCCGCCTGTTTCATTCCAAAAGCGGCGTATGTAACCGTCCAGTCAATGATGCATCTTTCCACAGGTGTAATTAAACAGTTGTTATATCTCCTGAAGAACACAGGTATCCGGAGACGGTTCCTCGGGTACCGCCACCCCCCCCTTGAAATGTTGCAGGTGTGCCAGACATCTGTCACCTTAACGCTCTGAAGATGAGAGCCAGGTTTGGACGCGTGATGATTCTGCCTCTTTCTCTTTCGCTTCGTCTCCTTGAGTGTGAGAGAAGATCCAGAAACATCTCACCTGTACGAGTAATTGGTTTCTCCCCCACCCCCCCCCACCCACCCTCTCTCTCTCTCTCTCTCTCTCTCTCTCTCTCTCTCTCTCTGTCTCTCTCTCTCTCTCTCTCTCTCTCTCTCTGACCCCTTCCTTGCTGTGATATTTCTCAGAATTCCCGCCATTTCTACCAATGTTTACACAGCAGCAGCCTTCAAACAAATTGTATATAAGAATATATTATATTAGCATATATGCAGTGAGTAGTCCCCATACATGCATACAGGTATACAGGCATACATGCAAAGGCAACAGGTTCAGAAATATCTATACGGTTCCCAGGCTGTGAGGTGAAGGCACTCTTGCATATTCCTAAGACGGGCAGTGATACAGTTACGTTTATTCCATGCATGGTAATGATTCGGGGTGACTGGAAACTGGCAGTGTGTGATTGGTGACTGGTTGTATGTGATTGGTGCCTGGTAGTCGGCAGTATTTGTTTAGTTACTGGTAACTGACAGTAGTGATTGGTGAATGGCAGTAATGACAAGTGACTGGCAACTGTCCTTATTCGAATGGTGACTGGTAATTGTAAGTAAAGATTGGTGACTGGTAGCGAGCAGAAGTGATTGGAGACTCGTAATTGGAAGTGCCGAGTGTTGATGGGTGGTGATGAGTGTTCAAATACATAACATGCAAATATAGTAACCCCCCCCACACCCACCCACCTCCCTCCCACAGCGATGTCCCACGCGACCCCACGCGACCCCACGCGATCCCACGCGATCTCACGCGATCCCACGTGATCTCCCACAGCGATCTCCTTGTCAATTAGGTGAGTACGTGGGGGACAATTAAGCCCCCCTCCCACAGCGACCTTCCCCCCCCCCCACACACACACGTCACACGGGCCGCCTCCGTCAATATCGCGCAAGAATTCTCCAACGGAAACACATTTCCCGCCCTCGCCTCGGGGGCTACGGCACGGAGGCAAGCAGGTCACGATCTCCGTATTCCTCTTACTCATATATCGCGACCACATATCACCTCCTTCCCGCGACAACATTCACCCACATGTCCCACATACCGCATAATATTAGGTCCGCGGCGTCAGTTAATAATCTCGAAAAGTTGCAATATATATATATATTGAATATCATCGAGAGGAAATTACATATACAGTCACCATATTCGTTTTATTTTTCAATAGCGTTATGATGGTTGTACTTTGTTCAATGGGGGTATGAGCTGCCTTTCTCAGACACACAGGTCGGGACAGATAGGCTCTTGCAGGGTCGGCGTTCCACTCTAGATGGCTCATGTGGAGGGAAATTGTTGCTTAAACTGCATCCTCATATCCCATCTTTCTTGTCCTGATATCCCAGCTCCTAGTCCTCATATCCCAGCTCCTTGTCCTCATATCCCATCTTTCTTGTCCTGATATCCCAGCTCCTAGTCCTCATATCCCAGCTCCTAGTCCTCATATCCCAGCTCCTTGTCCTCATATCCCAGCTCCTTGTCCTCATATCCCAGCTCCTTGTCCTGATATCCCCAGCTCCTTGTCCTCATATCCCAGCTCCTAGTCCTCATATCCCAGCTCCTTGTCCTCATATCCCAGCTCCTTGTCCTCATATCCCCAGCTCCTTGTCCTCATATCCCAGCTCCTTGTCCTCATATCCCAGCTCCGTCTTGAACAGGCAAACGAGGTTTTCCGTTATCGAGCGTGCATGGTTCATATATACGCAGTGTACTATAACCGTAGAGGGTTATAAAGTGACTGGGTGCGTTGTTAACAAACATTAGGCGTTATCAAGGATATCCCAGCAAACACAACCCGTTTTAAGCAAGATTTACAACCATGCCACGGGGTTTTGTAATGGTTGTGTTACAAAGCACAGTTACAGCATCGTTAGACCCCAAAATTCTTACAGATACCATGTGAAGTGCAAAACATTTCTGCAATGAAAAAAATAACTTTATATATATATATATATATATATATATATATATATATATATATATATATATATATATATATATATATATATATATATATATATATATATATATATATCTTCACCTCAAGACTCCGCTCCAATATAGAAGCATCAAGAAATATGGACCAATAGGCTTTCTACAAACACTTCTATTCAATACCCATTGTTTCGTGTTCTGTCTTGTGTTGATGAAATTAATACCCTATTAATGCCACCTCACCCCATCCACCTCACTCAAATGTAGATATAAAATCGGAGATGCGTAAGTTCTATTCTTTCCTCCACAGATCTCCAGTATCATCTATTGATACTGGTAATGGCTCAAAAGGGCCACCACTTACGGGCTATTCATGCCCGTGCCACCTTTTGGGTGGCTTAATCTTTATCAATCAATCAATCAGTTCTATTCAGTTGTGTATTTGTAAACTAAAGTCTTTGAAAATGTAATAAGTTTTACGAAACGCGCTCGTGTCGCGTCAGACTAGAAATAAAAATGAATTTAGGAGAATTGATTTTTGATTTACCTCCAACAGTGAAAAGAAATGTACGAAAGATTGAGAAAATTTGTGTTAGAATTATTAATCATACTTTTTCGGTCATATTTAATAATATATGTCTACAGGAAAGACTGCTACCAAAATATACTAATATATATATATATATATATATATATATATATATATATATATATATATATATATATATATATATATATATATATATATATATATATAAGGGCCACCACTTACGGGCTATTCATGCCCGTGCCACCTTTTGGGTGGCTTAATCTTTATCAATCAATCAATCAGTTCTATTCAGTTGTGTATTTGTAAACTAAAGTCTTTGAAAATGTAATAAGTTTTACGAAACGCGCTCGTGTCGCGTCAGACTAGAAATAAAAATGAATTTAGGAGAATTGATTTTTGATTTACCTCCAACAGTGAAAAGAAATGTACGAAAGATTGAGAAAATTTGTGTTAGAATTATTAATCATACTTTTTCGGTCATATTTAATAATATATGTCTACAGGAAAGACTGCTACCAAAATATACTAATATATATATATATATATATATATATATATATATATATATATATATATATATATATATATATATATATATATATATATATATATATATATATATCCACACCACTGAATTGTCAATCCATCCTTCGAAAGATGTATTATTATATACGAAAATACTTAAGGAAATTTTCTGTTTCAATTCTTCCTTCATGGTCTGACACTGTCTATATACATATATATATATATATATATATATATATATATATATATATACATATATATATATATATATATATATACATATATATATATATATATATATATATATATATATATATATATATATATATATATGGCTCCATTAAGGAACATATAGCCTCTTCCCACAACCAAACCATCACCAGAGAAATCTTAGCAAACAACACAGAAATCATCGATAGATACAGCGATAGCAGGCGGCTCGACGTCTGCGAGGCACTACACATCAAGAAGTCAACACCAGCAATCAACAGCCAATTAATGCACAACTATATTCTACCCACTTCAAGACTCCGCTCCAATATAGAAGCATCAAGAAATATGAGCCAATAAAAATAGGCCTTCGGCAGTTACGTACCTTTAATACCTGTTTGTATTTCATTGTTTCGTGTTCTGTCTTGTGTTAAAAGTTTATTTTCACCTCATCCAAAACTATTGTCACATGTCACTTCACCCAAATGTAGGTATAAAAACTCGAAAGATGTTTAAGCTCTCTTCAGTTAAAGTTGTGTGTGTGTGTAAACTAAAGTCTTTGAAAATGTAATAAGTTTTACGAAACGCGCTCAAGTGTCGCGTCAGACTAGAAATAAAAATGAATTTTGGAGAATTGATCTTTGAATTACCATCAATAGTGAAAAGAAACGTAAGAAAGATCGAGAAAATTCGTGTTAGAATTATTAATCTTACTTTTTCGGTCATATTTAATAATATATGTCTACAGGAAAGACTGCTACCAAAATATACTAGTGTATATATATATATATATATATATATATATATATATATATATATATATATATATATATATATATATATCCCATAAAGAATTGGAGCAAGGATATTACGCTTGCAACTGTGACATCACACAAATTAATTTTCTGCTATCTGCGTGTACGTTTTATTTCAATGTTACTTTTCATTAATACTTAAGACGCATTTTTAAGTGTCTTATCTCGTGAGAGGCACCAGCATCCTTCCTGAGCTCCGGGATGCTGCGATAGAAAACGGCAATTTTTAGTCTTATCTTGCGTCTCTTTGTAATGGCATTATGTGATGCGCTTCTGTAAGATAGCAAGAGAGAGAGAGAGAGAGAGAGAGAGAGAGAGAGAGAGAGAGAGAGAGAGAGAGAGAGAGAGAGAGAGAGAGAGAGAGAGAGAGAGAGAGAGTGTAGGTGTGTGTTTATATGTATATATATGCAGGTGTGTGTGATATTACATTTTTAAATACAATTTTCCCAATTTCAATATAAACTCACCCAAGTGTCAGCCTCACCCCCCACCAATCACCGAGATCCCCCCCCAATCAATCAGACCTCCCCCTCCTCCCATCACCCCCCCCATCCCTCCCATCACCGATCTCGCTAAATAAAAGGGTCCCAAACTTCCTATTGAGTGGACTTTCCGGAAAACGTGGAGTAAAAGCCATTATGCTGGGGCGTCAGGGAGATGGGCAGTCTCCCTCACCCTTGGGTTAATGGACCACCCTTTTCACCCCCGCCCCTTGATCGAGAGATGAGGGGCAGGGGCAGGCTGGGGGAGGACGAGGCAGGCTGGGGGGAGGACGAGGCAGGCTGGGGGAGGACGAGGCAGGCTGGGGGAGGACGAGGCAGGCTGGGGGGAGGACGAGGCAGGCTGGCGGAGGACGAGGCAGACTGGGGGAGGAGGAGGCAGGCTGGGGGAGGACGCGGCAGGCTGGGGGAGGACGAGGCAGGCTGGGGGGAGGACGAGGCAGATTGGGGGTGGAAGAGGCAGGCTGGGGGAGGACGAGACAGGCTGGGGGGAGGACGAGGCAGGCTGGGGGGAGGACGAGGCAGGCTGGGGGGAAGACGAGGCAGGCTGGGGGAGGACGAGGCAGGCTGGGGGAGGACGAGGCATGCTGGGGGAGGACGAGGCAGGCTGGGGGAGGACGAGGCAGGCTGGCGGAGGACGAGGCAGACTGGGGGAGGAGGAGGCAGGCTGGGGGAGGACGCGGCAGGCTGGGGGAGGACGAGGAAGGCTGGGGAAGGACGAGGCAGGCTGGGGGAGGACGAGGCAAGCTGGGGGGAGGACGAGGCAGGCTGGGGGGAGGATGAGGCAGGGTGGGGGAGGACGAGGGAGCCTAGGGGAGGAAGAGGCAGGCTGGGGGGAGGACGAGGCAGGCTGGGGGAGGACGAGGCAGGCTGGGGGAGGACGAGGCAGGCTGGGGGGAGGATAGGGAGCCTGGAGGAGGACGAGGCAGGCTGGGGGGAGGACGAGGCAGGCTGGGGGAGGATGAGGAAGGCTGGGGGAGGACGAGGCAGGCTGGGGGAGGTTCCATAGACTACGAAGAGAGCTCGAACGGACATGAGGAAACTGATATGAAGAGGTTTAATGTGTAATTAGTTAGGTGTGTCAGTGAGGTTATGGCTCTTTGGTGTGTGTGTGTGTGTGTACTCACCTAATTGTACTCACCTAATTGTGATTGCGGGGGTTGAGCTCTGGCTCTTTGGTCCCGCCTCTCAACCGTCAATCAACTGGTGTACAGATTCCTGAGCCTATTGGGCTCTATCATATCTACATTTGAAACTGTGAATGGAGTCAGCCTCCACCACATCACTTCCTAATGCATTCCATTTGCTAACTACTCTGACACTGAAAAAGTTCTTTCTAACGTCTCTGTGGCTCATTTGGGTACTCAGCTTCCACCTGTGTCCCCTTGTTCGCGTCCCACCAGTGTTGAAAAGTTCATCCTTGTTTACCCGGTCGATTCCCCTGAGGATTTTGTAGGTTGTGATCATGTCCCCCCTTACTCTTCTGTCTTCCAGTGTCGTGAGGTGCATTTCCCGCAGCCTTTCCTCATAACTCATGCCTCTTAGTTCTGGGACTAGTCTAGTAGCATACCTTTGGACTTTTTCCAGCTTCGTCTTGTGCTTGACAAGGTACGGGCTCCATGCTGGGGCCGCATACTCCAGGATTGGTCTTACATATGTGGTGTACAAGATTCTGAATGATTCCTTACACAGGTTCCTGAACGCCGTTCTGATGTTAGCCAGCCTCGCATATGCCGCAGACGTTATTCTCTTTATGTGGGCTTCAGGAGACAGGTTTGGTGTGATATCAACTCCTAGATCTTTCTCTCTGTCTGTTTCATTAAGTACTTCATCTCCTATTCTGTATCCTGTGCCTGGCCTCCTGTTTCCACTGCCTAGTTTCATTACTTTGCATTTACTCGGGTTGAACTTCAACAGCCATTTGTTGGACCATTCACTCAGTCTATCCAGGTCATCTTGTAGCCTCCTACTATCATCCTCTGTTTCAATCCTCCTCATAATTTTTGCATCGTCGGCAAACATTGAGAGGAACGAATCTATACCCTCTGGGAGATCATTTACATATACCAGAAACAGTATAGGTCCAAGGACTGACCCCTGCGGGACTCCACTTGTGACGTCTCGCCAATCTGAGACCTCACCCCTCACACAGACTCGTTGTCTCCTGTTGCTTAGGTATTCCTCTATCCACCGGAGTACCTTCCCTCTCACTCCAGCCTGCATCTCCAACTTTCGCACTAGCCTCTTGTGTGGCACTGTATCAAAGGCTTTCTGACAATCCAAAAATATGCAGTCTGCCCACCCTTCTCTTTCTTGCCTTATTTTTGTTGCCTGGTCGTAGAATTCAAGTAACCCTGTGAGGCAGGACCTGCCATCCCTGAACCCATGTTGATGCTGTGTTACAAAGTTCCTTCGCTCCAGATGCTCCACTAGTTTTTTTCGCACAATCTTCTCCATCAGCTTGCATGGTATGCAGGTTAGGGACACTGGCCTGTAGTTCAGTGCCTCCTGTCTATCCCCTTTCTTGTATATCGGGACTACGTTAGCTGCTTTCCAAATATCTGGCAGTTCCCCTGTTGCCAGTGATTTGTTATACACTATGGAGAGTGGTAGGCTCAGTTCTCTTGCTCCTTCCTTTAGAACCCAAGGGGAGATTCCATCTGGGCCTATAGCCTTCGTCACGTCCAACTCTAGTAAACACTTCCTTACTTCCCCACTGGTAATCTCAAACTCTTCCAGTTGTTCCTGGTTAGCTATTCCCTCACTTACCTCTGGAATTTCTCCTTGTTCTAAGGTGAAGACCTCCTGGAATTTCTTATTCAATTCCTCACACACTTCCTTGTCATTTGTAGTGAATCCATCCGCCCCTATCCTTAATCTCATAACCTGTTCCTTTACTGTTGTTTTTCTCCTAATGTGGCTATGCAACAATTTAGGCTGAGTCTTTGCCTTGCTTGCGATGTCATTTTCGTATTGTCTTTCTGCCTCTCTTCTCATCCTGACATATTCATTCCTGGCATTCTGGTATCTTTCTCTGCTCTCCAGTGTCCTGTTATTCCTATAGTTTCTCCATGCCCTTTTACTTTGCTGCTTAGCTAGCCTACATCTTTGATTAAACCATGGGTTTCTCATCTTCATTTCTCTGTTTTCCTTTTGGACTGGGACAAACTTGTTTGCTGCGTCCTTGCACTTCTGCGTGATGTAATCCATCATATCTTGGGCCGTCTTTCCCCTGAGCTCTGTTTCCCATGCTATATCTGTTAGGAATTTTCTTATCCCCTCATAGTTTCCCTTTCGGTATGCTAACCTTTTGGTTTCGGTATCCCTCCTCGAGTTCAATAACCCTTCTTCAATCAAGTACTCAAACACCAGTACACTGTGGTCGCTCATTCCTACTGGGTCCTCAAAACCGATTTCTCTTATGTCGGAGTCGTTCAGAGTGAAGACTAGGTCGAGTCTCGCTGGTTCGTCATTGCCTCTCATCCTTGTGGGTTCTCCGACATGCTGCGTTAAAAAGTTGCTTGTCACCACCTCCAATAGTTTGGCTCTCCACGTATCCTCGCCTCCATGCGGTTCCTTGTTCTCCCAGTCAATCTTTCCGTGATTGAAGTCGCCCATGATGAGCAGGTGGGATCTATTTCTACAGGCAGCAGAGGCTGCCCTCTCAATTATAGTGTTAACTGCCTTGTTGTTGTTTTCATACTCTTGACTGGGTCTCTTGTCATTTGGTGGAGGGTTGTATATTACTGCTACTACTATTCTTGGTCCTCCCATTGTTATGGTGCCTGCTATGTAGTCTCTGAACTCCTCACAGCCCGGGATGGCCATCTCCTTAAAACTCCATTCCCTTCTCATGAGTAGGGCCACTCCGCCTCCTCCTCTACCTTCCCTCTCTTTCCTTATTACTGTATACTCCTGGGGAAACACGGCATTCGTTATGATTCCAGAGAGTTTTGTTTCAGTGAGTCCGATTACATCTGGGTTAACTTCTTGTGCTCTTTCCCTTAGTTCACTTGTCTTGCTTGTGATCCCATCTATGTTCGAGTACATCACCCTGAAACTGACTCTCTTCTGCTTCTTTTCTGGGGGGGACCTTTGGGATCTGGGGTGAGTGGGAGCTGGGGGGACCTGGCACGGGGGGATTGGTGGAGGAGGGAGGGCTTGGGGTGGTGGGGGAGAGGGGGAGGGTACAGGGGGTGGATAAGAGGGGGAGGGTACAGGGGGTGGATAAGAGGGGGAGGGTACAGGGGGTGGATAAGAGGGGGAGGGTACAGGGGGTGGGTAAGAGAGGGAGGGTTGGGGAAGCATGGGGGGAGGAGAGGCTGTGGGGGATAGGGGAGATGGGGGGGCTTGGGGGGAGAGAAAAGGGTGGAGGGCTTGGGGGGCGTGGGGGAAAAGGGAGGGCTGAGGTGGGTGAGGAAGAGGGGAGGGTTTAGGGGAGTGGGGGAGAGGGGAAGACTTAGGTAGGGTGGGGGAGAGTGGGGGGCTTAGGGGGGAGGGGGAGAAGGGAGGGCATGGGGGTGGGAGAGACGGGAAGGCATGTGGGAGAAGGGAGGGCATGGGGGATGGGGGGGAAGGGAGGTCCTGGGGAGAGGGGTGAGGGGAAGAAGGGGGGTGAGTGGGGGGAGGGGGGTGGGTGGGGGGAGGGTGCCCTAGGTGGGTACTTAGTGGGGGGCTGACAGGGGATGGGGCAGGTTGGGTGTCTGTTGGGTAGAATTTGGGGGTGGTGCCCCAATCCCTGTGGCTGTTGCACTGTTTGAGGAGGGTTCTCCACTTCCCTTTGGGATTGTAGGGTTCTGGGTTGTGGTACTCTGATTTCCTTCTCTCTCCCTGCGCTCCTTCCTCGCGTCTGCTGTCCGTATTCTCTCTTCCCTTGTCATATCCCTCTGCAGGAATATTTTCTTGAACTTCTCTACACCTTTTAGACAACACTTCCTTGCTAGCAGTTCCTCTTTCGCGATTTCGCTCATGAAAACCACCTTTATCATGTGTGTGTGTGTGTGTGTGTGTGTGTGTGTGTGTGTGTGTGTATGTGTGTGTGTGTGTGTGTGTGTGTGTGTGTGTGTGTGTGTGTGTGTATGTGTGTGTGTATGTGTGTGTGTGTGTGTGTGTGTGTGTGTGTGTGTGTGTGTGTGTGTGTGTGTGTGTGTGTGTGTGTGTGTGTGTGTGTGGCTGGACAGATGGCTATTTGTCTGCCAGGTTCGATATCTCTCTGCCAGGCTGGATACATCTCACCTTATCTCCCTCACTAACCCCAACCCTACCCCACCCAACAACACCATTCCTGCCTCATCACCCATACCCCCTAACGCCTCCCAGTCAACCAGCCCTTCCGCCTCTCAGGCGACCCTCCCTTCCCCCCACCCTACCACTCCCCCTCCCCACTCACCAGTCAACACCTCACTGGGTCCAGATAAAACAATGCCGCTCGATATGGAAGCAATGATTACCCACATGATAAAAAATCACCCACTCATGCAAGAACTAATAAGGAAGCAAAATAAACTTGAGAATACCCTATGTACAATCCAGAAGACCCAGGAGGACATACTTCACATTCTGCAGGGCCTGAAGTTGCCTCAGGCGAGTTCAGCAGGTTGCAACTTGGTGCATGAGGATGCAACACGAGCCACGGCACATAACAGCAAACTCAGTGCTACCGTTGACCCAGTGAACACACCACCACCAGTGAACACACCACCACCAGTGATCACACACTCACCAGCAACACCACATACAACACCACCAGTGCACACACTCTCAGCAGCAACAACACCGCACACAGTACATCTGATGACCAACACCTCCACAATGGATAACCATGCTGAAGAAAGTCTCACTATCCTACAATGGAACTGCAATGGCGTTCGCAATAGAATTAATGACATCATACAATACGCTCGTGAACACCAAACTGACGTCATAGTGCTACAGGAGACAATGGTAGGTGATGACTTCAACCCAAGGTTCAGCGGTTATCGCAAGTTCTCCCTGCCACATGGGGAAAGAAAACGGGGTCTCATCACTTTTGTAAATAACAACATTCCCGCACAGATTATTGATGACCTGCACATGGGGGATGAGTTTGAATCACTGGGAGTAACCCTTTACTTAAACAATAATGCTCTACATATAATCAACCTATATGTGCCACAGAGTAAACTTGACCTTGACGCACTGCCTGAGTTTGTTAATGAAGAACCTACCCTGCTGGTTGGTGACCTGAATGCCAGACACCCACACTTTGGTGCCAACTGTCATCAGCCCAATGTCAATGGACGGAAACTGTCACTCTTTGTCAGGGGAAGTGAAAACCTTAGGGTCCTGGGTGATGAACAGCCAACTCACCTCAGAGGAGGAAGATTAGATTATGCTCTTCTGCTGAATGCACAGGACACGGATGCCAGTACACACATTGTGCACAGTTTATGTAGTGACCATTGGGCACTGATTACCACCGTCGACATGAGCAAGAGAAGGAAAGAGACAAATAAAAGAAAAAGGTTATCACTCGGACCAGATATGAGGCCGCACTTCATAAACAGGATGAGTGACTGGTTCACGGAATACCAAATCCCAGAAGACATTAACACATTTGTTGATGACCTTAATCACCACATTGAGAACTGTCTCAGAGCTCCGCGCCGTACGCCTGGGCGAAGTAACCCTCAGAGGAAGAAAATAAAATGGTATGAGAATGATTACATAAAGATGCTTAACGCAAATGTGCGAGACATGAGTAGAGAATACCGGAGACATCCCACTGAAAGTAACCAAGAGTTGTTTAAAACTGTGTGTCAAGTAGCCAGGGAAGAGAAGATTAAAGAGCGGGAAAGACAATGGCTTGAGTTCACTAGCTCTATTGGACGGGAAACATCTGCAAGACAAGTGTGGGCAAAAATTCAGATAGCTAAGGGGGGCAGAGCCCGGCCTGCGGCTCACAAAGACCCCCAGGGTAAGGCTGAGGAACTAATTCACAAGTGGAGTGATGCAGCATCCTCCTCCTCCCTCCCTGCAGAAATCAGCAGGGAACAGCTCCTGCGACATGATGACAGAAGAATTAGGATAACAAGAGCACTGTCTAGTGATGACGAATATGGGGAACCAATCACAGCCCAAGAAGTAAGGGGCGCTATGAAAAAGGGTAAAAGTACAGCACCTGGTGAAGATGGCGTCACCTACGACATACTCAATGCACTGTGTGAAGTGTCTGGGAATCCACTACTCCACCTGTTTAACAAGTCATTCCTAAGTGGAGTGTTCCCCACACAATGGAAACACGCAATAATTATTCCCATACCGAAGCCTAATGACCCTGGTAATTACAGACCTATCAGCCTCGTGTCATGCACTTGCAAGATGCTTGAAAGGATCATCCTAAACCGACTGTTGCACAAAATAGGCAGGTTAGGGGAGGGGGTCAATGGATTTGTTAAAGGACGGAGCACAGCAAATTGTATAGTTAATTACTTGGCTAATGACACGGCTAGGTACTCTGTATTTGTTGACATCAAAGGAGCCTTCGACAAAACACAGGGGATTGCGATCCTGGACGAGCTTGCATGCATGGGTGTCAAGGGGAGACTCATGAAATGGGTTGAAGACTCCCTCATAGGAAGGAAAGCCAAGGTTTGCTTCAATGGAGCAGTCTCCAGAACAATGAATATGGAACTCGGGACCCCCCAAGGCGGAGTCTTAAGCCCTACACTATTCAATGTACTTATGAACGCCATTGCAAATATTGATTTTCCGGAAGGAACACAACAAGTGGGATATGCAGATGATGTCCTAATACAAGCTCCCACCTTGGGAAAAATTGAACAGTCCATTGAACTCCTCGGAAGGAAATGTATTGAGCTCGGTTTCACTCTCTCCACAAACAAGACGAAGGCATACTCCCATCACAAGCGGAGAGCAAATGAAGAACTGCAAATTAATGGTGTAACACTTGAATGGGTTGACCACTATCGGTACCTTGGCGTCACTGTCGGCTCTAACAAGGGAAAGAAAGAGGAGCTCAACCAACTAATAGGAACATGCAAAAGTCGACTCAGGGCACTGAAAGCTATGACCTGGAATGGACATGGAGCCTCTATTGCCGTGCTCAAAATGATGTACACAGCCTATGTGTGCTCCGTCATAGACTATGCCGCACCAGTACTGTGCACCTACTCCCAAAGCGATATGAAAAGGCTTGAAAGCATTCAAAATGAAGCCATGACAATCATTCTTGGAGTCCCAAGAACTGCCAAAACGTCTAATCTACGAGAGGAGTTGTCCCTTCCCAGTATTAAAAGCAGAATTCAGGAGCTGAATGCTAAGCTTGCAATCAGGATAGCCAGAGATCCCCATTACAATGATATTGCCAAGAAAAAACTGAGCTCTGTGCTACTTTCAGGGGGAAACAGGAGAAGCAAAAAATGGCATCACAGAGCAGTCTGCTACCTTGAAGAGCTTCACCTGCTTGAGCAAGCCCGTGAGCTCCTGCCTGTAGAGAGGTTACCTCCCTGGGAGGATGACTCGTGCAAGATCATCATCAATGAAATGGCAATGAAAAAATCCAACATGATACCACAAGAAATGAGGCACAAGTATCTCGAGGACATATATAAAGAAGCCGGAGATGAATTAGATCAAATCTACACTGACGGGTCATCTAATCCTATCAATGGCAGGGCTGGTGCAGCATACACGGTAATCAAGGATAATACCTTCCAACGCAGAAATGAAGAAAAAGCGCGTATTGAGAACTATGCCTCTTCAACGCAAGCAGAGCTAACTGCCATTGTTATGGCGTTAAGGTTTCTTGAACGGAACACTAATGGTGCAGTGATTTGCACCGATTCAAAAGCAGCACTGCAAAGCCTAAGTAAAAATCAGGCAGAAAATCTTGCAATAGTCGCTGAAATCAAGAGAGCTGTGAGAGTACTTACCAACCAGGGAAGAGTCATCAAGTTTCTGTGGATCCCCTCCCATGTTGGAATATGTGGGAATGAACGAGCAGATGTGCTGGCTGCTGAAGGCGCTGAAGGAGACCATATTGAATACTTCATACCCAAGACTCAACTACAAATTAGAGGTATTATCAGGCAACATCACCGTGACAAGGTAACTGAGGAAAGGAGGATAGAAGCACAAACCAGTGAATCTGTACGATGGTACAACATGGTTGCAGCTGGCAATCCCAATCAGTATGGCCGAAGAGGAGGACGACGAGGGAGAGAATCTGTAATAGCGAGAATCCGTCTTGGATACAAATATCCATGGAGATTTGGAATGGAAACAACAGTTGATCAGCGAAGTTGCAGAATCTGTGGTGAGAGTGATGGACACCGCCTTGACCACTATCTACGTGAATGTGAACACCTGAGAGACATTAGGAATAACTGTAGAATAATAAACCCCACATTGTTTGAGTTAGGAAAACACTTTTTGTCAAATGTTGATACTGTTCTTAAAAGATTTCCCCATTTTGCACCCGCAAGATAACGTAAGCTTTTAAGGGTTGATAAATGTTAATCTTCTTGTTTGAGGAGCTGTTCACTTGAGACAGTTAAGCAAGTCCCAGCTGTGTCTGGGTACAAGTGACAGGATGAACACCCCAGCGGGTTTTCTTCCTATTGGGGAGTGTTGTACATTCTGCTATGGCGGTATGTTCACTCACAAGATGAGTGGCGCTGCCCAATAAACTCGCCCCTCGGGGCAAAATTAAAAAAAAATTAAATCTCTGCCAGGTCGGATATCTCTCTGCCAGGCTATCTATCTCTCGGCCAGGCTGGAAATCTTTCTACCAGGCTGGATATCTCTCTACCAGGCTGGATATCTCTCTGTCAGGCTGGCTTTCTGTCTGCCTCGACTGGGATGCTGGGTGACTGTGAGCGTGTTCCTGGATGACTGAGTACCGAGCTGTGCGGATGGTCTTGTGTGGCTTGTTGGCCCCGTGGCCTTCCCCTGTTGCTTGCTGGCCCCGTGGTCTTCCCCTGTTGCTTGCTGGCCCCGTGGTCTTCCCCTGTTGCTTGCTGGCCCCGTGGTCTTCCCCTGTTGCTTGCTGGTCCCGTGGCCTTCCCCTGTTGCTTGCTGGTCCCGTGGCCTTCCCCTGTTGCTTGCTGGCCCCGTGGCCTTCCCCTGTTGCTTGCTGGTCCCGTGGCCTTCCCCTGTTGCTTGCTGGCCCCGTGGTCTTCCCCTGTTGCTTGCTGGCCCCGTGGCCTTCCCCTGTTGCTTGCTGGCCCCGTGGCCTTCCCCTGTTGCTTGCTGGTCCCGTGGTCTTCCCCTGTTGCTTGCTGGCCCCGTGGCCTTCCCCTGTTGCTTGCTGGCCCCGTGGCCTTCCCCTGTTGCTTGCTGGTCCCGTGGCCTTCCCCTGTTGCTTGCTGGCCCCGTGGCCTTCCCCTGTTGCTTGCTGGTCCCGTGGCCTTCCCCTGTTGCTTGCTGGCCCCGTGGCCTTCCCCTGTTGCTTGCTGGCCCCGTGGCCTTCCCCTGTTGCTTGCTGGTCCCGTGGCCTTCCCCTGTTGCTTGCTGACCCCGTGGCCTTCCCCTGTTGCTTGCTGGCCCCGTGGCCTTCCCCTGTTGCTTGCTGGTCCCGTGGCCTTCCCCTGTTGCTTGCTGACCCCGTGGCCTTCCCCTGTTGCTTGCTGACCCCGTGGCCTTCCCCTGTTGCTTGCTGGTCCCGTGGCCTTCCCCTGTTGCTTGCTGGCCCCGTGGCCTTCCCCTGTTGCTTGCTGGCCCCGTGGCCTTCCCCTGTTGCTTGCTGACCCCGTGGCCTTCCCCTGTTGCTTGCTGGCCCCGTGGCCTTCCCCTGTTGCTTGCTGGCCCCGTGGCCTTCCCCCTGTTGCTGGATGTGTGGCTGGCTGGGTTTATGGCTTTCTGAACTGCTATAGCTGTCTGCGTCGGTGACCTTGTGGCCTTTTGTGTAGGCTGGTTGGGTGGCTGGTAGACTGGTCGCCTGTTTGTTGACTGGCTGAGTGTATGTCTGGTTGAACTGTGATCTCCTGGCACACCACATCCTGCCTGACTTACATTGTTTGCTTAAAAAAAAATAGGATTTTCTGATTGTCTGAGTGTCTGGCAACCTGAGTGTGTGTGTGAGGGTGTGTTTGTGTGTGTCTGTCTGGCCAACTGTGTCTGGTTCTGTCGGCTGGAGCATTTGTTGTTTGTCGTGGCTCGAGGCTACATACATAATGATATCAACACGAGCCTTGTGACCACAAATACAACCCATGACTCCACGTTTTATGGGGCATGAGATAGGCGCAGAGGGATGAGGGGGGAGGGAAGGGAGGGGGGGGGGGAGGTGAGTTAGAATGAGGGGGGGGGAGGGGGAGAGGGGAGCTAGAATGAGGGGGAGTTGAGCAAGGGGAAGTGGGAGAAACCTGGTTAGGAAGGCGAGAAGGTATAGCGAAGAGGGAGCTGAAAGTTTGTGGAAACTGGTGTGGATTAAGAGAGGGAAGGTAGTGTAGTGTTGGGATCGAACTTGCAACCAGATTCGCAAGTTCGAGGCCATAGCATAGCTTCAAAAGTTTCGCATAGATTCGTTGCGTTCTAGTGATATCATTGTGTATGTGCAGGTGCATTCGCTAAGTACAATCTCCATTCAACGAGCTATATGGGACCAACCCCCAATTCGTTGCAATCGGAGATGCCTTCACGATGCATTTCCCATGCTCTATTAATAATTTTCCCATACCCACCCCCCCAAAAAAAATATCTACCTATAATATATAAAAAAAAACATCTTTGCAAAAACATTTTGAACCTCGTCTAGCTTATCTCTCACGTCACCAGTCTCATATCTCATTATCAAAAGGTAACGAGGCCACACCTGAGTGAACGAAGAGCTTGTGAAGTGGAAATGAAAACAAACTATTGAATTTGGTTGTTAAATATCCTCAATAGCTTCCCCAAGGCTCCAACTGTCTTGTCCATCAACAAGATCATCACTAACATGGTTGTAGACACAATAACAGCGTCACCATTCATACCCTAATATTTCACACACTCTGGCGGCTGATTTCAATACGCGAAACTTTTACTTCAACCTGTCATGTGAAGGTTATCTTGAGGTTATCTTGAGATGATTTCGGGGCTTAGCGTCCCCGTGGCCCGGTCCTTGACCAGGCCTCCTTTTACACATCCCCAGGAAGAAGCCCGTAGCAGCTGCCTAACTACTTCTAGGTGAACAGGGGCGTCATGGTGAAAGAAACTCTGCGCATTTGTTTCCGCCCCGCCGGAGATCGAACCCGGAACCTTAGAACTACGAATCCCGAGCGCTGTACACTTAACCGTCAGGCGCCCTGAAGGACACCCACCGAGAGAAGCTGCCTGTTAAGAGACGTAACTACAGCCAGCGTATTTCCCCCAACCAATAGTCTTCAAATCTCATTCGTAAAACAAAAGGAACCCTTAATAGTTAGCGAAAACCGGAGGACTAAAATTACAAAAAAATAACCATAGAATTTGGTTTTAAATATGCTCAGTAGCGCTCCCAAGTTCCCTCATTTGCATACGCACACATACACGCTTATACCTGGAGCATACCTGGAGAGTGTTTCAAGAGTTCTTCTACTCCCCGAGCCCGGCCTGAGGCCAGGCTCGACTCGTGATAACTTGGTCCAACAGACTGTTGCTTGGAGCGGCCCGCAGGCCTACACATCCACTACAGCCTGATAGATCAGGCACGTCTTGCAAGAACTTATGAAATTCCTTATTGAAGACTTCCCCCTTTCTTCCGGGAAATGTTTCTAATGCTTGCTGGAAGGGTGTTGAACAGCAATGGACCTCTGATGTCCAGACAGTGTTCTCTGATTGTGCCTATGGCACCTCTACTCCTCACTGGTTCTATTTTGCATTTCCCGCCGTATCTTTCGCTCCAGAATGTTATTCTACTGTACAAATTTGGAACCTGGCCCTCTAGTATCTTCCATTTATATTTGATACCTCTCTTGTCTCCTTTCCAAAGATACATTTTGAGACCGTTTAACGGTGCCAATAATTTAGACGTTTTAACGTATCTAGGTGCCGTGTATGATCTCTGTATTCCCTCTACTTCAGAACTCTCTCTTGCTAGGAAAGGAGAAATGAGTATTGAACAGTACATGCACGTGTGCGTATGCGTGCACGCACGTGTGCGTATGCGTTCACGCACGTGTGCGTATGCGTGCACTCGCATATACCTACATACACGCTCATACACAACAATATAGTCAAATCCGACTACAGCTGTTTTAAAAGCATATATAACAGTAGACACGAAGGGGGTGGGGGTAGTCATCATTGTATTTGACGAGCGATGACTGAAAAAGCGGGATCCAGGAGCTAGAGCTTAATACGTTAGGCTCTAATAGATCATCACACACAACTCACCATCAAATTACCGCGCATTGAAAGTCTTATCTATCCAGGAACACATTTTCCCTCAAACGATAACTACTTGAAAACTAATAGAGCTTGACGCGAGGAACAATCTCAGTTAATTGGCTATCGTCTCAGCGTATTAGCCAATCAGGTGTCGAGTTTTGAGTCTCAGTATCACTGTGAAAAATATTGGAGGAAATACGGATACACCCAATATATCGTATACAAAAAATACGTCTATACGCCATATATATATATATATATATATATATATATATATATATATATATATATATATATATATATATATATATATATATATATGTCGTACCTAGTAGCCAGAACGCACTTCTCAGCCTACTATGCAAGGCCCGATTTGCGTAATAAGCCAAGTTTTCATGAATTAATATTTTTTCGAC